>NW_017670550.1:22381-104005 GCF_001879085.1 Nicotiana attenuata
ACATTTCATACATATAGTTTGCAATGCTTCTGATCTTCCCTGATTCGGCCCTTTTCTTGGAGTAGTCGACTTATCTGTTGGTACGAGCCTCTAGCACCTGAGAATCCTGGAAGTGATGGTCTTGTAGCAATTTTATTCCTTTTCCATCTCGGCGATTAACCCATAGGATTGTTCCCTCTCGGCCTGAAATTCTTGTCTCGCTGGGCTGCCTTATCTTCAATGGTGTTCATTTTTCTTTTCAGATTAGCAACGGTTCCCTCATAATTTCTTTTCATTTGTTGCACAAAATTGGGCTCTTTCCTCTGTCTTCTTTGCCCACTGTGCTCGAAGTCTTTCCATGTTCCCTTCAAATTTCTCCAATTCCTCCTGTCATTCTAAGACTTGCTTCTTCAGCCCTTTTATTAACCTCTCATCGGACCGACTTCTTTCTTGATTTTTAGCAGCTATTTTCATTTGTTGAATTTGACCCTTGAGAGCTTCATTCTCTTGGGTCAGTTTCTTTTTGTCACCTTCATCGGCTGCGGCTTGCAAGCTGTTTTCAAACCGGAGATCCTGAACCTGTTTTTCCAATGCTCCTATTCGGGCCCTATACTCCTTTTCTTTGCTAACCAATCCCATTGCACCTGGGCCTCGTCAGTGAATTGTTGTACATGTGGCCTTTTGGCGGGTCTCTCGGGAATTTGAAATCTTTTACCAAACCAGACCAAGTATTTGGGATCTACTTCGCCTTTAGCCCGATCCCGCACTATGGTTTTAGGCTCGAGATACCTACATTCATTCCATATCTGGCGGATTTTTCCTTCCGGAAATGCAGCTTTTGGGCCTAACTCAATGATTTGTCCGCTCAAGTCTTCATCATTGTGAACAATTTGGAATCTTCCTAGCTGCCTCAGGACTCGGTAGGGAGCATAAGGTTGGATGCTTCGAATGCCCATTAAAAGAATATAAGGTACTTCTGCTGATGCGTACACAACCTCAGTATCAGGAAGCCATCCAAAAGCCCATTCAACTTTATCCGTAGTCAAAGATCTCAAGCATGACGACCAAGCCTCAGTGCCCTCGGGGAACTCAATGCCTGTTACCCTGGTTCCGAACTCCACAATACAACTTAGCCCGGTTAAACCATAGTTCATGTACCCCGTGCGATGACAAAGGTGCTCCTGTATCCACAGTTGCAGTAGTAGATTGCAACCCTGAAAGAATTTCACACCCTCTCGGCACATGGTTAAAGCTCGGTACATTTCCGCCACAATCAAGGGAACCACTGTGCTAGTAGGTTTCTTTATGGCCACATCCAACATTCCTACAAGGCCGAGGTCTATGTGACCATCTTTTCTTGGACAGGCCACAACCCCCAGAAAAGCTACCATGAAGGCTAATCCCCGTCGGGCCTCCCATTTATCTTTGTTCCCGGCATGTGTCAAATCGGTGTTGGGTTCTTCAAAACCTTTCGGGTTGCCATATTGGTGATACAAGAAATGCAGTGTGCAACATCCTTCTGCTAGATGCGGATCTTGAATGTCCCGACTGATGCTCAACAAGTCCAAGAATCTGTGAAGGGTTACCGGTCTCGGGGCCAATGGGTATCTACTCCTAAGATTTTCGTTGAGACCCGCATATCCCGCAATCTCCTCTAGTGTGGGTGTAAGCTCAAAATCCGAAAACCGGAATACGTTACGAGTTGGGTCCCAGAATGGTATCAATGCCTCAATAATATCCTTTCTTGGTTTGATGTTCAACAAATCGACAAGACTACCCAAAACCTTGATCACGGTTTCTCTGCTACCTTTTCCCAAATCATTCCACCACATGTGGAGCTTTAAAGGGATCTCACTCAGGACTGAGAAGGTTTCAATGTTACTTGGATTCATCCTGCACATTTATTTAAAGGGGTTTAATGATTTATTTTGACCTAACAAAGGAAAATGGCTAGTTTTGCAAAATTTCTTTATTTAGAAAACAAGGACTTGGTTTTGCAAATACGTCCCTTCAGCACTTCTGGGAGGAAGATTTTAAGGCTGTGTCCGCAAACCCTTTTAAAAATGACTCAAGGTGGCTGTTCTTGCAAAAATAGCCTTCCGGCGCCCTTTTGGGGACATTCGACTTATTTTAAGACAAGAATGGCATCACCCGACTTATTGTTGACAAAAATTAAAGTTTTGACATTTTTTGGTTATTTTTGCAAAAGGGTGATTGGACCCGATGAGGGTTGCCTACGTATCTCACATCCGATGAGAATCAAACCAGCGTAGTTCGGTCAGATTTGACAAAATCAAATGTATATTTTGAACAGCAATTTTTCATTTTCAAATATTTTTCTTTTCTATATTTGTTCAAAAAAATTCGACAGCATTTCGGTACTATTTGGGCATTGGTTTTTCAAAACAAATGGTTACCCTCACTTAGTCCTAACATTGCTATTTTTCTCAATTTTCTCTCATTATATACAAGCCGGTCAACATGCAAGGCCGAGCAAATAAATTCGCAAGTAGCACGTAAGATGCATCAGGATGGTCTTTTTCATTTCGGGTCACCTGTCCTAGACGGACCCAACCCCTGTGTTGAGTCCCCTAAGTCAAATGCACATGATGCAAACAAACGTCCTACTAGGGATCCGGCATGAGGTTTTGTTCTTCTAGGTTTAACCCTAGGTTTATTGGTCTAGACCTGGCTTACCCGAGCGGACAACTCGAGCCGAGGGGGAGGCAGCGTACCGGGGATACAGAAGCTACGCCGGCTTAGCAACTTATCCAAACCTCGTTCTAAATAGGAAAAGACTCTAAACAGAAGAGAAGCTACACGAAGTGCACCCTTCTCCATGATGTAGAAGACTCAGAGAGAGGACGGGAGTCGTAACAGTTTATATATACAATTCAACAAATATCAAAGCGGTAAAACATTTAGCACATATAGCATGGAACATGTCGAAAAATCAGATAAAGCCAAATACAACAATTATACTAAGCTCGAATTCTTGAACGCTGAATCAAAATTCCGGGTTCGTATCCCCAGCAGAGTCGCCAGAGCTGTCACACCTCCTTTTTTACACACTTACCCTGAGAGATAAATGTATAAGGGAGTTTTTCCATTTAAAGTGACATTATTAGAAATGGGATTATTTATTTATTTTTAGAGTCGCCACTTGGGATAGGATTGGCTTTTGGTGTCCCAAGTCACCGGTTTAACTTGAATCCCAAATCGAGGTAAAATTTCGACATCCCAGTTGGAGTCTGCGAACCAGAAATTCTGAATAAGGAATTCTGTTGACCCGAGGGAAGGTGTTCTGCTTTTACCGCTTTTAAAAATTTTTTTAAGAAAGTGAACGTCGTTTAAAAAACGTGTTTTTGGATCACGTCACATGAAATGCACCCGGATCCTCGACACATTTTTATTCAACGTTTTGGGATTTGGATTTGGGTTGCATGAAATGCACACTCGTATTTAGGAAGGTAACATTATTAAAAAAGCGCGCCTAAAGCGACTAACGTGTCATTAACTTTGCGGGAGGCCATGAAGATTCGCTAAATGGCACGTCCCAAATTCTAATGTAAACATTTAAAGAGGGCCACGCAATTTATGAGTTTTATTTGGCGTGGCGCCCCTCGTTTCATTTTAAGGCCAACCTAAAAGAACTATGATTTTCTATTAAGTATTGTCTCTAAAAGGGGGCCTAATTAATTAACATTGTTAATTGCTATTATTAAAAGTAATCAAGCAATTTGGGCCTCCAGTTCAAGTCCACACTTGAACAAGAGGAAAACCTCTTAATTCAAGCATGCTACTTAACTAGAAGGCCCACAACCTATGTCATAAAATTGATCCTATAACTTTAGTGTGATTTTAAGCCTCCAACATTCTTTTGGGCCTCAAAAGTCAGTCCAGGAATGTGAAAATACGATCAGCTTCATGAGAAATTGTCTCACATTGGGTCTTTAGACAACAAATTTTAGGCCCAACTCTTATTCAAGTAGGGGGCTGCCATTTTGTTAAAAACGAGTTTCATGTTTAACCCATACTTAAGGTAATGAACTGCTACAAGCTTGCAATGAATGAACATGAAGCAATTTATACTTACATTGAATCCTTAAAATCAGAGACTTGATGCAAACGAAAATGTACTGATTAATTAGGCCTACGATTACTGATTTCAAATACTAAAATATTGCACTAAACTTTTAGCAGGCCTGAACTTAACATTTATATGAGCGTATTCACTAATTTCAGAATCAATTTCATGACATTCTTCAATCTTAAGTCGAACTAACATAAGAAATTAAGTGCGTTACCTTAAGGCCAGTATTATATTCAAACTATAACGCTTGTTTGACTTCAAAGTGTTCTACAGCTTAAATAAAATTTACCACAGCTGGTACTTTACTCATGAAGTCCACTTAGAGCTGAAAGAATAACAGTTCATATAGTCCAATTAGTACAAAATAAGCGACAGTCTAAATAATACTATTGAATTAACGCCTAAGTATACAAATCAGAACAGCTTCACGTAAAACAAAGGAAAACAAAGAAATCGTTCAATATTCTTCTTCAAAAGGCAGTCATACACATGGATCCAGTCTCACAACACTTGAGGTTTTAAAGTGTACCTGGAATTTGAGGCAAAATAAGGAAAAATGGACAGTCAGCAGTGTCACAGCAGTACAGCAACAGGAATCAACAGCTTGAGATAATGTTATAAATCCAGAAGCAATACCAACCAAACCAGGACCAATTTCAACCAGTAAACCACCCAAAAAGAGCTTGAATACACCCAAAATAACTCGAAATCACTTAGGATAATCTCTGAACTTCAGTAACTAGAAATGTATCCCTATCTAAGCTGGGAATTCAAATTAACAGCTGAAATTTGCAACTAATCTATGGGAAATTTCAATGGAATAACATTTTTTGGAGTTTTTTTTTACTATTTTTTTGGATTTTTTTAAGAACAGAGATTTAAAAATGAACTTTTCAGATGTTCAAACTTCAGTTTTTGGTTTTGGATTTTTGAATTTTCAAATTTTCAGAGGTTCGAACTTATGGAAGCTTTTGGGGGATTTTTTTCAGATGCCAAAACTTGTGAATGAAGGCAGAATGCATGCCTTTTATAGGCAGAAAATCAAGGGGAAGCCTCTAGATTTCATTACCCATTTTTCCCCTCTTTTTATTTTCAGTTTTTATACATTAGCCCTTCATTTTCTGACTTGTTTCTCAAGTTACTGCATTAAGTTTCTGAAATTATGACTAAGGCCCTATTTTAGAAGATTCTAGGGTGTTCTAGTGTCAACTACAGCATTATTCTCTACTTAGGAATGCATATACTACCTTTCATTTAATCTGAAATTACTATCTTATACTAACTAAACCCTAGTCCCTTTTACACTAGTTAAAATTCAACTATAGTTAAACTCAAAGAATCCTAATTCAGCTATATCCAAATAAACTAATAGAAACCTCTAAAATTGACCACTAAACCTAACTTTGAACTTTGAATTAATTCTGATCAATATGTGCTCTAAGACAAAATTTATTATTAAACTAATGAAACAGTAAACTAACAACAAAACAAAATAAAAATATAAAAACAGTAACCATCATGGAATCATACGATTAAAATCAAACAAACAATCAAATTACTAATAACAAAATTAAACTATATGGCTGTAAAATCAGAACCCTAAATCAAAACCCTAACTCAAACACAAAAATAAAAATGAAAAGAAATTCTGAGTAAAAATAGAAGAATGAAAAATAACAATCATGAATTAAAGAAAAACAGAGAAGAAGGTGAAAAAATGAAATACCTCGAAATTTCGACTTGGACTCGAACACTGGCAGGTTTTCTTGGACTTAATCGGACTACAACCATCCCTAATCATGTGTTTTCATGAGAAAACACATGATTAGGGACTATTATAGTCCATAAATCAGTATTCCCTCAGTCTTAAAAAAAAATTAGGGTTCCAGGCCAACTTTCGATTTGAAATTTGAGGGTTTTGGGTAAGGTTTGAAGATTACTGGTTGTGAATTTGGAAAGAGGAGGGTGAGGCGAGTCTGAGTGTAAGTTTGGTGGGGTTTTGAGGCGACGGCGCCGGACACGGTGGAGACGGCGCTAGGGTTTTTCTTATTCGACGCGTTTGGGTGTGATTTGAAGGAAACGGGGGTCGGATTTGGAAAGGGGAGGTGAAGGGGAGGCAGTGGTGAAAATTTGGGAGCATTTGGACAATCGCCGTCGGCGGAGGCGATTTCCGGCTGGCGGCTTAAGGCGGGGGACGGCGGAACTAAGATTTCCGGTGAGATTTCAGAAAGACAAAGGGTAGGGGGGTCCTGAGAGGGTAGGGGTTGTTTGGACATATTTATATTAAGTGATGGGGACTTCTCAACCGTCAGATTAAAAAACCTAGACGGTTGAGATTGATTTGAGTCAAAAACGGCGTCGTTTTGTTATAGGGTAACTGGACCGGGTAGATTGGGTTTGGGCTGGACTGATCTGAAATGGGTTGAGGGGTTTTGGGCTTGATTTCACCCGGATTTGGCCCAAAAATGAAGACCCATTATCTTCTTTTAATTCCTTTTCTTTTGATTTTTTTTGTTTATTTATTATTTTCTGAATTTTGTTAAATAAAAAAATAAAAGACCCCAAAGCAACTCTACAATTGTACTAATTAATTTCTAAATTAACCAATTCCTAAAACAAAAATAAAAAATGCAAAAGACACATTTTTGGTATTTCTTATTTTTTGCAATATCAATTTACTAAAAAACATGCTAGAATTGGATNCTTTTTATTCTATCATCACATTAGTATAGTTCTATGTAATATCATCACAGAGTATGTTATAAACTCTGTGATGATCATAGAATATTTAGTTTTAGCTAGTTCCTTCTTTTTACATGCTTGCTAGTAGGTGAGGCTTTTTCTATTTGCCTCAATAGGATTAGTAAGGTAAGGTTTAGCCTAGTCTGTGTTGCACTGGTCCTATGCCTTTGGAAAGATATCCAAATGGCCATGAGATTATATGCCCTCGTGAGACTTTGCCGGCAGCTACACCATGATTCCTCTACATGAGGCTGCCATATGAGCATTGTGAGGCGCAGAGGAGTGATTATATGGCCAAGGCATAGAGGCAACACAACTAGTGCTATTGTCCCCCTTATTTGTACTCGTCCTATGTGGTTCTTTTTTCTTTTTTTTAGTATTAATAAAACTAGCCCTAGGCACCTGCCTAGTGGATTGCTTAAAAAAATTGTACTAATTAATTTCTAAATTAACCAATTCCTAAAACAAAAATAAAAAATGCAAAAGACACATTTTTGGTATTTCTTTATTTTTTGCAATATCAATTTACTAAAAAAACATGCTAGAATTGGATGCTACTATGCTATTTTGTAATTTTCTTTCATTTTATAACAACTACAAGAATGCACATAAAATGCAAACAAAACACAAAATCATGCAATTAACTCCTAAAAATTCAAATAATAAAAGAAAAATTCTAATTTTAAGAATTCTATAGGAATATTTGAGCGAGGCAAAAATCACGTGCTCACACCCACTTGGGCCTCAGCAGCTGCAACCGGCTGGGCTAGCATTACCCCCAGCGTCTGAAGTCCTTGCAACACCTACTTAGGAGTACAGGTGGCGGGAGTAGTGGCTTCTGCGGTTTGAACAGAAACCGCCTGAGCAAGGCTGGTGCACACAGTCAAAATCTAAGCCGAAGCCTCCTGAAGGGCTGGAATCAAAATGGGCACAGCTGGTGCCTGAGCTGGCCCCACTGGCTCTACTACATATGGACACTGCTCCTGAGCTGGGGCAACTAGTGGATCTGCAGGTTGCTCTAGCTGCACCTCTGCCCCTACCGCGGCCCCTACCACGACCTTGGCCTCTTGTGGCCCTGGCCGGTGGTATTGGTGGTTGTCCATCCTGCCCGGTAACACGTGTCTTCATCATTTGTGAGAGGATAGAATAATAGAAGTTTAGTTCCCGGAATAAACAAATCTGCACGACAAGAATACAAGAATGTGAAGTTTCCTAAGGTTTCGGCAGCCTCTCAAGATAAGTACAGGTGTCTCTGTACTGATCCGCAAGACTCTACTAAACCTGCTCATGACTCGTTAGACCTATGTAACCTAGGATTTGATACCAACTTGTCACGACCTAAAACCAACCCGTCGTGATGACGCCTATCATGGTATTAGGCAAGCCGACTACTTAAACATTTCCAACACTTTAAATCTTTGAAAGATACTAAAAGTAGCTCAATTAAAGGAAAATCTTTTAGAAACAGAATAGGAAAATCATAACTTAATACATAAATCCTTCCCAAAATTGGGGTGTCATTGAGTACATGAGCATCTACATAAAGACAATGTCTAGTATACTGTCTAGAAAGTAAAACTGAATCATAAACTGAAAGATAAGGGAGGAGAGTCAAGGTCTGCGTACGCCAAGCAGCTACCTCGATAATCTCCGAAGGTCTGCACTCTATAAATCAACAACCGTGGTGACCAGAAGCACCTGGATCTGCACACAAGGTACAGGGTATAGCGTGAGTACAACCAACTCAATAAGTAACAAATCCAACCTTTGGACTAAAAGTAGTGATGATTCCAATTATTACAGTCCACGTTCAATATTTAACAGTATAGAAAGTTACAGAAAAATATGACAGTGATATCTCAGAAATTCATAATCAAGTGAAGGTGCAGGAATTTGGACATGCTTTCAACAAGAACTTACAACAAAACTTAGCACATAACAGGGCATATCCAGGCCAGGGCAGGTCCAGCCCGAATGCAAATAAACCAAACCAGATCCAACCCATATGTAAATGACTACTAGCATTGCGCCCACTGTGGATATGCAGATTTTGGAGGGGTCGATCTAGCCCAAGCACTATAATAAGCCAAGTCTTGGCATGAATCAATAAAACCTACTGCGGCGTGCAGCCCGGTCACATAAATACCACTCACAATAGACCCTCAGCCTTACTCAGTCCATAATCTCTCCAGTCTCTCGGGCTCACTAGAATCAGGATAATCAGCCCAAACAATGATGATATGGTGTGCCAAGTAAACAACAGAGACTGAGACATAATATACAAGTAATAACTGTGACTGAGTACAAACTTATAGATTAAGCAATTAAATTAACATCAAAGAACGACCATTGTGGGTCCCTATACTACCAACACATAGCCTAAGCAGGGTTTCTAATATGAGTGACTGCTCAATAGCTATAACGCATGGTGAAAATACGGGTAGCGGCAAAATTTAACAACTATTCCGTTCCATGGAATCGACTAAGTCACAATTCTTACAGTGCATGCCTACATGCCCGTCACATAGCACATGCGTCACCTCAACACCAACCATATACCACGAAATTCGGGGTTTCATACCCTCAAAACCAAGTCTAGAAGTGTTGTGAAAATCCCTACTCCGACAAGCCCTTGCCTCGCGAAACGACCTCCAAATGCCTCGAATCTAGCCATAAATAGTTCGATACAATCTACATGAGCTAAAGGAATCAATTCCATAAGAAATACTAAGCTATTAATCAAAAGTCAAAATGTCAACTCAACAGCCGGCCCCCGGGCCCACGTCTCGGAATCGGGTTAAAGTCACAAAATCCAAACACCCATTCAACCACAAGTCCACCTATACCAAAATTACTCAAATCCGATACCAAAATCTCAATCAAATCCTCAAAATTCGGCCTAAGAACTTTCCTCCATTTCCCCCTAATGTTTCACCCAAATCACTAATTAAATGATGAAATCAAAGACATAAACATGGAATTTAACCAAAACTAAGTAAGAATCACTTACCCCAATTACCCACTTGAAAATCTCTCCAATAATCGCCTCTCACCGAGATTCCAAAATCAAATTTGTGTTATGAACTTAAACCCTCGTTTTTAAATATTTAAGTCTGCCCAGGTGACCCTTCTTCGCGAACGCGACCCTCTTCTCGTGTTCGCGTAGCACAAATCAATCTGCCGCCCAAAAGTCTTCTATGCGAATGTGAGGTACCACTCGCGAACGCGATGCCTTGATGACCCCAAGCTTCGCGAATGCGATCACCCTTCCATGAATGCGTTGACCAAATGCATGGGGTCCCAGTCCGCTCCCCTCTTCTTCGCAAACGCGACCCCCTTCTCGCATTCGCGATGCACCATCTACCCAGACCTTTGCGAACGCGGCTCCGACTTCGCGAATGCGAAGAACAAATCTTCCACTGCCTCCAGATCCCTTTGCGAACACGGGACTCTCATCGCGAATGCGAAGAAGGAAACCAGACACCAAAAATCTGCAGCTTCAGCCATCTTCCAAGTCCAAATTCCAATCCGTTAACCATCCGAAATCCACCCGAGGCCCCCGGGACCTCAACCAAACCTA
Source organism: Nicotiana attenuata (assembly GCF_001879085.1). Classification (NCBI taxonomy): domain Eukaryota; kingdom Viridiplantae; phylum Streptophyta; class Magnoliopsida; order Solanales; family Solanaceae; genus Nicotiana; species Nicotiana attenuata. The sequence goes on from NW_017670550.1 coordinate 32,776, forward strand.
CCAACAAGTCCTAAGCCATCATACGAACTTAGTCGAGCCTTCAAATTACATCAAACAACGCTAAAACCACGAATCACGCATCAATTCAAGCCTAATGAACTTTTGAACTTCTAGCTTCCACATTCGATGCAGAAACCTATCAATTCACGTCCGATTGACCTGAAATTTTGCACACAAGTCAAAAATGACACCACGAACCTACTCTAACTCCTGGAACCCCAATCCGAGCCCAGTAACCACAAAGTCCACTCTCGGTCAAACTTCCCAAATTTCCAACTTTCGTCATTTCAAGCCTAATTCAACTAATGACCTCCAAATCACTATCCGGACACGCCCTTAAGTCTAACATCACCTAACGGAGCTAACAGAACCATCAAAACTCCATTCCGGAGTCTTTTACACACAAGTCAACATCTGGTCAACCATTTCAACTTAAGCTTTCAACCTTGAGACTAAGTGTCTCAATTCCTTTCGAAACCTCTCCGGACCCAAACCAACTACCCCGGCAAGTCACATAACAAATGTAAAGCATAAAATGAGCTAATGCTATGTTATACCTTATCATTGTTGACTTGCCCTTAATTGAAGTCATTGATTCACATTGTCCCTCTTATCGTTGAATTTTACTTATGTGGAATCATTGCTACACAATGTCTCTTTCTTGTTGAGCTAATGCTATGTTATACCATTATTTCTTGTTGTGTCTTTCCTTGTGAGATCGTTCTTTCGTCTCTTTGTGTTCTGGAGTTCCTGATTTGATTTATTTGTCGTATTCTTGTGTTATTGTCGTTGTTGCTATTGTATTCACTGTTGTTATTGTGGCACAAGGGTTCTGCCGTGCTGTTGTTATTGTGACACGAGATTTCTGCCGTGCGGTTGTTATTATGGCACGATATTTCTGCCGTGCGGTTGTTATTATGGTATGAGGTTTCTGCCGTGCGGTTGTTATTGTGGCACGAGGTTTCTGCCGTGCAGTTGTCATTGTGGCACTAGGTTTCTGTCGTGCGATTGTTATTGTTGCACGAAGTTTTTGCCGTGCCGTTGTGATTATTGATATACATGGGTGATATAAGGAAAGTTGTGATTCATTTTACGATTTGAGACTACGAGGCGGTACCTCGGGAGTGTTGTTGTTGTCATTTCCCCTTTTCTGTGCACTTGTCTTTGATTGTTGTTTTCCTTAGCATACTATTAATTGTTCTTCTCCGTGTTGCATTATTTGCTCAATTCTATGTAGCTAATCTTGTTGTGTTGGTCGCTGCTTCAAACTTCATTGCCGTCTTATTTACACTGTATATTTCGTGGTGATCGTTTCTTATGTGCCATTCATTGTCCTTGCTCTTTTTTGTTGACCTGGATCATGGTAGAACACTTGCACAATCATACGCGTAGATTAATCACCCATATCAGTTTAAGAAGATGAATCCTAATGTTAATGACCATTACATGTATTCTCGTCTACTTGCCTTCTTAGTGAGAGTTGTTCACTCGGTACGTGAGTCGTTTGTAGGCTATGAATGGAAATATGGGCACAAGATGCCAAGTGATTATGGTTCATGAACTGGGACCCGTGAGCTGTGATTGTGAGGTTCGGTACCTATTGGAAATGCTTGAACAGATCTGGCGTGAAAGTGGTTGTTCTTATAGAGTTGTTGCTGGTTTTCCCTTTATTTGATTTTCCCGGACTTAGACTGTGTACAACTTACTCTACAGCATTATCACCTGACTGTTTCTTGTTAAATGTTATTGTTATTAGTGTATCATTGCAAGTATTAATCTGTGTTTCTTATCCTTCTTAGCTTTATATTAATATTGTTTCCTCTGTTAGTTCACCTTCACACTTGTTCAAGTTTTTTAGTCCGGTAGGTGTCTTGACCGTCCCTCTTCACTACTCCACCGAGGTTAATCTTGATACTTACTAGGTACTGTTGTAGTGTACTCATACTACGCTTCTGCACTTTTTTATGCAGATCTAGGTGCCACGGTTGTTGTTGATTATTAGCTGGCTGGTCGAGCTGTGGAGACTCAAGGTAAACCTACCGTCGCGTTCGCAGGCCTCGGAGTCACCTTCCGATATTTTTATTGTACTGTTTAATTCCATTCTAAACAATTGCATTTATGGATTGTCTAGCAAACTCAGTAGAGCTTATGGCTTGTACTACCGATTTTGGAAATTATAATTTGTATAAGATTTTTATCTCGTATTTTCCATTTGATGGTCGAATTCTTTTGTTTATTTAGTAAGTGTTAGTATTACCTAGTCTTAGAGACTAGGTACCGTCACGATATCCTACGGAGAGAAATTGGGGTCGTGACATTTGATGTGTTTGGCCAAGATGGAGAAGTGCTTTTGAGCAGCAGCAGAAGTAGTTTTTCTGCTTTTGGGAAGAAGCTACAAATTTTAGCTTCTTCCAAAAAGTAGAAGCAGAAGCAGAAAATTAATTTTTTTAAGACAAAAGTATCCTTACTATAAAATTTAAATTTTTCAAATTATCTTTCAAATTTATTCTTTTTTTTTAGTTTTGTTTCTACCATCCCTTTCTCTTTATTTATTTTATTTCTATTGTATTTTTTTTCTCCTTCTCATATTTTTCTTTAAAATAGTCTCTCCATCATAAATAGATCTTTTTTTAATATATAGAATTAATGAAGTAGATTCTAAATTTATACTGAATGATTATATTTTGATATATCTAAATCATCAAGGTAAACAATAAGTAATATCATATACCTAATATTGTTGCTTTGGATAACTATTATATTGATTAAAATCTTTAATATATATTTTTACTTTATATTTTATATTGTAATTAAATAAAAAGAAAAATTAATTATTTTTTTAATAATAAATATTTAAATTCATTTGTCTCTTTTAAATAATATACTACTTGTAAATTGAATATGTACTGTCCTTTTTTGTAATTCGACACTCAAAAGTACTTTTTGAAAAGATTGTCCAAACACAATTTGCTTATTAAAGTACTTCTTAAATGAACTGACCAAACACAAATTGTAATTTTTCAAAAGTACTTTTTTTAAAAAGTACTTTTGAGACTTTTCAAAATATAAGTAGTTTTGGAACTAAGTACTAAATGTCGTGAAATATTATATTTTGTAGTGGATGTCTGTAACTCCTAAAGAAGTTAATCCCACTACTCTTCTCCATTAACCTCCCACTATGCTTCACCATTATGGTTGTAACTCCCATAACTCTATAACCTTCTCCATGATCTTCCCCATGATCTCAATAGTTAATACCATGTTTATGATATCCCTTTTTATACCTCAATGTCATCCTATAAATAGAAAGTTTGGACATCCCATTGTACACACTTGAATATATGGAAAAAATAAGATTCGCTTCTCTCTTGCTCCCTACATTCTTGTCTATTTTCTTGTTTTATATTATTACTTTAAGCTAAGTTTCGTAACACGTTATCAGCACGATTCGCTATTTAACTACACTTCCTACGAGAGAGAACAGAATTGTAAACTTAACTTTGTTGAGGTCTTAACTTCTGTTAGTGTGATATAGAGGTCAATAGCTTTCATGTTTTGGGACTATTCTTATACCACAGTTATATGGCCATCAAACAGTAAGAAGCCCTCTACTGATCATTATAAGCGTACGAACAAGGTATGCGCATTTCTAATAAATAAGGCAGAAGAGGTATGTACATCTAGTATAAATTATAATTATAATTATGGTTTACAATTTGATATGATCCTTCTGTCATATTCTCATCTTTAACTTCCGTTTTAGCTACTTGGTGATACATAATGAAAATTAAAAGGTCAACATACCAAGTAATTTTGCTAGAATTAATACTTTCCAATTGGATAATCTCAGTTGACTGGCTAGCTATTTTTACTACAAAATCATGCTTGATAATTCATAAAAGTGTGTTAGGTTGTCGCTTAAATGATGATATCCTCGTATGAATTTAAATGTGTTTTCTGTAATTTTGTATATACATTAGATAGGTTGATCTTGTCTTGAAGGTTTTGTTAAGTTAAGCACCTATTTAACATAAAAACTATAGCTTTCATTGTTTGGGTGGTTTCTCTGTAGAAAGTACTGGATTGCTTTATTTCACCAAACTTATTTCAGACAGCGATCAGAATGCAATGCACATGTAATTCGTTTTTTATTTGAGCTAATGTCATCTCGTCAAATCTAGCGTATTGGTTCATCTGGTAATTAAGTACTTGTGCTTCACACTTATGATATGTGGTTGTATTTATTCTTTCACTAACTAATTTTATAGGTTTCTTTTAGTGTGCAAAATATTTGAGCATATCACTCAGTAGCCAGTACTAATTTTATTTCAGGTGTATAGCCTCCTAATAAATATTTTGATATAATTACACCACTGATATGCTCTTCTATATAGGAGTTGTTTCTTTTGATTTGGCATATTATATATTGGTTGAGAGTAAGACGGTGGGTTCATGTCCCACCGCACCATAGGGTAAGACATCAGGTTCGAGTCCTGGTGCACCATGATGATAAGATATTGGATTTTGCTCCATTGCAATTTGGCCTAATATGTCTTTATATGGGTAAGGCGTTGGTTTGAGCCCCAATGCACCATATTGATGACATAATGATGACTAATGAAAAATAATGTATTTTTCATGAGAAAGCATGAAGCTTGTCCCACTTTATTTGCTCCATTCTTGAAGTGAATGCATAATAAATCTAAATGAAGACAAGTGGTTGACTAATGAACGTGGGCGTGCCAAAGAACAAAATAATAATAGTCATCATTATGGTAATTATAAAAAGGAGATGTACGACCCGACCGTTCGTTAGAGCTTTTGCACTTTGCTCGCCAGTTCTCGGGCATGACTTGCCCCATGTGGTGTATTATGACTTATGTAAATCATTGGTTTTGGTTTTCAGGGTAATCGGAATTAATTTGAAATAAACAGCTCCCAGTTTGAAGCTTGAAATTTGAAAGGTTTGACCAATATTTGACTTGTTTGTATATGATCTCGGATCGGAAATTTTATGATTTGGTTAGCTCTGTTAGGTGATTTGGGACTTAGGAGCGTGATCAGAATGCATTTTGGAAGTCCGTGGAAGGTTTAGGATTGAATTGGCGAAACTAAGATTTCGGCGTTTTCCGGTTGATAGGTGAGATTTTGATATAGAGGTCGGAATGAAATTCCGGAAGTGGAAGTAGTTCCATTGTGTCATTTTGGATGTGTGTGCAAAGTTTCAGGTCATTCGGACGTGATTTGGTTGGGTTTTTGATCAAAAGCGAAACTCGGATGATTTTAGAAACTTAGGCTTGAATCCGAGGTGTTTTAGTTGATTTGATGTTGTTTGAAGTGTTTTGATGATTGGAACAAGTTTGTATAAGGCATTGGGATATGTTGGAGCCTTTGGTTGAGGTCCCGGGGGCCTCGGGGTGATTTCGGATGGTTAACGGAGAAGTTGGAATTTTTTTGTAGCAGCTGATATTGCTGCTTCTGGTATTTTCGCATCTGCGGTTTGGGGACTGCAGATGCGGAGCCGCATAAGCGGAGTTTTAGTCGCAGGAGCGGATAAGGAAGAGAAGTTCAGGAGCCGCAGATGCGGTTGGTTGACCGCACCTGCGATGGCGCAGGTGCGGCTACGTGGTCGCAGATGCGATTTGTGGATTTTGAGTGAAAGCCGCAGAAGCGGCAATTTGACCGCAAATGTGGTACCGCAGGTGCGGTGGGTTGACCGCAGATACGGGGCTTGGCGTCATTAGTAAAATCCGCAGAAGCGGATGTTTTTCGGTAGAAGCGGGGGCGCAGATGCACTTATGGGATCGCAGGTGCGGAAATGTTGGGCAGAATGTATAAAAATGCCCCTTCGCGATTTTTAGTCATTTGTTCAACCATTTTGGCGCGATTTTGGAGCTCCAAGCTGTGATTTCAAGAGGGGATCAAGTGTATCCACAGAGGTATGATACTTGGGCTCTACACTTTGTGTTTATGGTGATTATTTCATTGTTTAATCATGAAAATTTGTGGGAAATTAGAGGAAGAGTTTGGAAATTAGGGCTTGAAATTGGAGAGTGAATTTTTAGAGTTTGAGTGACCATATGAGGTCAGATTTTGGTAAATTTGATATGTATGAACTCGTGAGAGGATGAGAATCTCATTGATGTTAATTTTACCGGGTTTCGAGACATGGGCCCGGGGGCCAGGTTTGAGCAATTTCGGGATTTTGATGTTAAATTGGATATTTTTGAGTGCGCTTCGCTCCTTTAGCATGTTTTAATGATTATGTACTGATTGTGGCTATATTTGAAGCATCCGGAGGTCGATTCGTGCGGGCAAGGCATCGCGGGCTAGAGTTTGGACCGGATCGAGGTGAGCAATGATTGTAAATGATGTTCTGAGGGTTTGAAACCCTGGATTGCACATCGTAGTGCTAAATTGAGGTGAGGCACATGCTTGATGACGAGCGTGGGGTCGTGCACTATTGGGGACTGTGACTTGGTCTGTCCCGATTGATGATTTTACAGCGTATTTGACTGAAATCTATTTGTTATCATCATTATTTGGGCTGCATGCCATATTTGGGGTTCGTGCCGACTATTTGAACCCTTCGGGGATTTTCGTTGATATTTTCTCACTGTTTTGACTTTATACTTGAACTCAGTCATGTTATTTTCCACTGTTTTCAAAACTCAACCATGTTCACTGTTTTTTAATACTCAAATGATAATTAAATGATGTTTTAGGCTGAGAAACACTGTTTTACTATTGCCCGAGAGGCTTATGTGATTTTTGACTGAGTAAGGCCGAGGGCCTGTGTTGTGAGGATATCTTTTGGGTCGGGTTGCACGCCGCAACGGTGATACACTGATACTGATTATGAGGTCGAGGGTATAAGATTGTACTCCACGAGGTGGCTTGATATTGATATGAGGTCGAGGACCTGTTTATGATGCCACGAGATGGCTTGATATTGCGCTTGGGCCGTAAGGGGCCCCTCCAGGAGTTTGCACACCCCTAGTGAGCGCGGGTACCCTGTGTGATGTGAGATATAGCCCGAGGGGCTGGTATTGTTCGATGTGATTGCCCGAGGGGCTGGTACTATTCTGAGATGTGGCCCGAGGGGCGGATTTGTTGATATTGTGCCCGAGGGGGGAACCTTATGTGCTTATCTTTCTTATTTGCCTGTCATTTACTTGCTTTATTGTGTATTTGTGCCCGAGGGGCGGATTTCTGTGCTTATCTGCACTAGTTGTTCTGCATTCATTTGCGCAACTGTTGAAAGAGTTATTTTCGAAAGGGTTTAAACTGAGCTAAGATGTTTTAAAGGATTTTACAGCTTCATTGCTTTCTTACTGGTTTTGAAACTGCTTCTATACAGCATGTTGATGCTCTTTTCGTGATTTCTTACCACTCAGTCTTTATTTATGATTATTACTCACTGAGTTGGCAGTACTCATTTTACTCCCTGCACCTTGTGTGCAGATTCGGGTATTTTCTGAGCTTGGTGGCAGTTGTCAGTGGAGTTAGCAAGGTAGCTGCCGGCGTTCGCAGCACTGCTTTCTCTCTCTTCATTTTATTAGACAGTAGTGAGTACAATTCAGACCTTGTCAGTTGTATTTAGACTTAGTAGACGCTCATGACTAGCGACACCCCGGTTTAGGCTGTATTTGGGTTGTACTTTCGCATTGTTATGATATTATCCGTTGTTTAGCGTTATTAAATCTTGTTTTAGCCTGTTGTATTGCTACTTAGCTGTTTAACTTCGAATTGGAAATGTGTTGGCTGGCCTTGTCTTCACGAGAGGCGCCATCACGACCGGGTCTGGGTTTAGGGTCGTGACAAGTTGGTATCAGAGCCTAGGTTACATAGGTCTCACGAGTTATGAGCATGTTTAGTAGAGTCTCGCGGATCGGTACGGAGACGTCTGTATTTGTCCTCGAGAGGCTGCAGAACCTTTAGGAAAAACTTCACATTCTTGAAATTCTTATCGTGCATCCTTTATTCAGCTTGAAAAGTAACTCTTGAAATTCCTTCAACGGGTTCGTATGCGCATATAAGCGCTCAGTATCAGATGTGCATCGATGGCTTGTGATTCCCTAATTGAGGGGCGAGATGTGATCTCTATGTGCTGATGATGGGCCAGTCTAGAGGACTCGAGGCCGGATTTGTTTGCCTATAGCTTGAGCACCGAGGTGCTGATTGTGTGAGCACATGTTTCTGGATCTATATGTTCTGTTGTGTCCCTATTAAGGGGAGTAATGACTGGATAGTTACGTGATGAGGGTGATGTGACTGGGAGATGTATTCGTATGATTTGGAAGCAACAAGAAGGGTCCGCTGGAGGATAGAAGAACTATTAGGTGCTTGATTTCCGTCTTGATTCGAGTTTTAGCCCCGAGTTATGGGCGTGTGATGAATCTTTTCATGTTTCCTAGTTGGGAGTGAAGTAAATTTCATGTTATGGTATGAGTTCAGACTCAGGAGGACTAAGTGACTGCATAATGGTTATGACGGTGGAAGGTATATATACAAATGTTAGTTTAAGGCGAAGCAGGTGAGTTATCTCCTGCAAAGTGTTCTGAGGTTGTGTGATCCTTATGTTGTCGGTTAGAAGATCTCAATTACAAGTGAAATATGTGTGTTGCAATTTGAATTTGAGCTGCTTAAGAGAATGGGTTTAGTTGTTACGTGAGTAAATGCGAGAGTTGCAGAAGATATGAAGTACCAGATGGTCTGTGTTCCACGAGCTTATGAAGGATTGAGTTAATCTCACTGTGGTATTATGGCAACAATTAAGTATATGCATTATGGGTTATTGTGTGTGTTTTGATCTATAGCTTCGAGCCAAGTGGGGGAGTTTGTTATTGATTAGCTAATTGCACGGTTATGTGCTATGTTGGTTCCAGTTTGAGGCGTGCTGGTGAATCAGTTATGGGTTGCGGAGCTTGAGCCCGAGGATGGCTCGAGTAAAGGAAAAAATTTCGACTAAGGTAAGGTAATATCATGCTTCATAGGTGTTTGAGAATCACGGAATGTCTTGATTTGTTGTTGATAAAGAATGCTCAGTGCATAGGAAAGTGAGTGGCTTGGTAGCATCAAGGTAAGGTTATATGCTGCAGTGTCAAAAGTGCCAATGAGGTGCAGGTTGTTCGGTTCTTTTGATCGGGCTAATTGCAGTTTGGGTAGAGTGGATGACTATAGAGAATGGTTCTAATGCGTTCTGGGTATTGCATGTAACAATTGGAAATTTTAGGTGTATAATTTGGCTAGAAACTGAGGTTTTGCAGTTGGAGGGTGTCAAGATTTGAGTCATTTCTATATCAGTTATGGGATTCTATACATCAGTAATAGGAAAGTAATGTCCTCAGATTCGCAGGAAGTCTTTTCAGGGTAGGTATTCTGAATGTGGTGCTTTTGGGAACATTTGAAAGAGTATTCAGCTGGTTGTGAGCCTTAGGCCGGGTGGTATTATGCTTGGGTCTCGTGTGGTAAGTTTGGGTTGAGGAAATGTGATGTTATAGCAAGAAGGAGTATCAATTAAAGGTAAATCAGAAGGGAGCTCGGATAGATGGGATAGCTTGGTAGTAGGCTAGATCGGTATGGTAAGGATATGATTAGTTCTTTGGGTGTTTACGAGGTAATGGGTTCTACAGGTGTTTCACGGCAATTCTCTTGGGTTTAGTGACCTACGTAGCTCGGTCGAGTTAGAAGGATTCAGTCCTGACGGTTTAGCTTTATGCATATGGAAATTCGGAGAGTCCTTGACGGTTTCTACCGGTGAGAGATGTATATTTTCTATGAGCATGGGGAGCAGGGGATGCATAGTGATCTTCTTCTAGATTGGGCTCAATGGAAAGTTCTTGGTTGGTTGAGTACATAGTTGCTTGTGGCTCGGAAGAGATATGAAGTTCTCACGTTATCCTGGGATGGTATGGTATATGCGGTATGTTGTGGAGGATTGAGATTGCATGTGCAAGGTTACGGTTCAGTTCTGAAAAGAAGGTCATGAAACTCTTAGGCAGCGGGTAGCTTCAGATAATTAGAGAAATGAGCTTCAGATGATTAGGGAAATGATCCTCAGATGATTAAGAAAATGGTATTGCTAATTGGAGGTTATTTGACGAGGGTATATGTTTCAGAAAAAGGTAATGTGATTAAGTTGATGGTACTTCGGTAGTATTGCGGCACTTTCTTGTAGATCGACTGCTGATACCGAGTTTGCTTGGAGGCACAGAAGAATGTTAGAGTATCTCTTGTGGGATGATTGGGTATTAGAGATGTGGTATGTATTCGGACGGCGGAACTGGGGTCAGGTATGGTGATTCGTGTGCTGTATGGAGTTGGAGACTGGAAGTTCTCATATTCAGGTTATGTTGTGATGTCGGGTCGTATGTATCAATACTGTGTAGTGACTATCGGGGTCTGGAGACTCGAGGGGATCTTTTGCAGCTTGGTATGTCAGATTTTGGATGTGATGTTGGGTGCAGACTGGTTGTCTCCGTGTTGTGTTATTCTGGACTATTGTGCTAAGGCGGCGCTGTTGGCTATGCCGGGAACGCTACGGATTGAGTGGCGAGGCTCGACGGATCATGTTCTTGATTGAATGGTTTCATATTGCGAAGACCAGCGGACGACTGGGAAGGATTGTCTTTCTTATTTGGGCTCTTGTGATGGATGTCAGTGCAGAGGCTCCTCATATTGATTCAGTTCCGGTGGTGAGGGACTTTTCGAATGTGTTTCTTGTGGCCGGGCATGTGACTGGGCAAGGTAGTTGATTTCGGTGTTGATTTGAAGCCGGGCACCGTATCGTATGGCACTGGCAGAGTTAAAGGAGTTGAAGGAGCAGCTTCAGGATTTTCTCGATAAGGAGTTCGTTGGCAGGCCAATGTGGATGTGTGTTCTAATTTGAGTCGGCTTGGTTGGCTCCGGATGGCATTATTGAGGGATGTGTTGATTCGATTGTTATTGAGCTTATTAGTAATCTGGGGAGGTCTATGAGTTATCTTTCTGTGTTGCGAGGTGTTGTGACTTGTGGGTTATAGGCACATATGGTGCGGTTCTGTTGAGGTGTCATAGTGGAAGTCGAGCGAGAAGAGTATTGGATATTGCTCGGCAGATGGCGTATCGGTTATGTCCTTTCGGCTGTGTGGTGTATGTTGTTTGCTTCCCCGCGGGGATGATGATTTGCTTTGGTTCTAGACATCATTTGCGCGTGGTCGTCAATTTCGAGCAGAGTGACTTGAGGTGTTTCATGTGGAGCAGTATTTGGATAGGATCGCGCATTGCAGCGAAGTTATGTGAAGATATGACCTTGTGGGTTAGATTCGTGTGTTCTATTTCTACGATGTGAGACAGGTTCTCAGCCTTGTGTTGTGGTGGTACCGGTGAGCTTGAGGTGGAGCTCTTTCATTTGAGTCATTATCAGGAGTTGAGTATGTTCGGATTGTTTCTTATTGGTGCGTGGATTGCGCAAGTTACGGCTTTAGTCTGCATTGAGGTGTCATGTCACTAGAGTGGTTGTGTTTGATTAGATGAGATCGTTGGGATCATTAATGAATACGAACAGATTCAATTTTAGCACTTTAGAAGGGTAAAAATCGAGGGTTGGCTCAAAAATTTGCTATAGTTTTTGCCAAAGGAGAAGAGGCTTCATGAATGGTTGATCTAAGAAACGGTTATGGCTTACTGCGTGTTTTATCTATCATTGGCAGCATATGGAAGTGTTGGAATGAGACTTTAGTGATAAGAGTTTTTCTATCGATATTCGGTTGTTATGTGCAGCTGCGGTGATTAGAAGTTATCGCTACCAGTGTTTGGGTTATGTGGTATACCATGAAATTGCACCTGAGATTGCAAGTATGGGTTGTTACATCTTGTTCGGGCTTATTCGCAGTATAAATGTGAGATTCTAATCGCATTGGGGATTTTAGAAGTGGAAATGTGGTTCTATGGTTTATGGGCTAGATTGGATTGTGAAATTTCAGTTTCTATGTGTTATCGGACCTATATGAGATAGGGTGACTTGGGATCACCCCCGGGTATGTGCATGGTAAAGTTATTCAGCAACTGGTTGGCTTTTGGAACAACTCTGGGCACATTCGAGGACGAACATATGTTTAAGTGGGGGAGGATGTAACGACCCGACCGGTCGTTAGAGCTTTTCTCGCCAGTTCTTGGGCATGACTTGCCCCGTGTGGTGTATTATGACTTATGTAAATCGTTGGTTTTGGTTTTCAGGGTAATCGGAATAAATTTGGAAGAAACAGTTCCCAGTTTGAAGCTTGAAATTTGAAAGGTTTGACCAATATTTGACTTGTTTGTATATGATCTCGGATCGGAAATTTTATGATTTGGTTAGCTCTGTTAGGTGATTTGGGACTTAGGAGCGTGATCGTAATGCATTTTGAAAGTCCGTGGAAGGTTTAGGCTTGAATTGGCGAAATTAAGATTTCTACGTTTTCCGGTTGATAGGTGAGATTTTGATATAGAGGTCAGAATGAAATTTCGGAAGTGGAAGTAGTTCCGTTGTGTCATTTGGGATGTGTGTGCAAAGTTTCAGGTCATTCGGACGCGATATGGTTGGGTTTTTGATCAAAAGCGAAATTCGGAAGATTTTAGAAACTTAGGCTTGAATCCGAGGTGTTTTAGTTGATTTGATGTTGTTTGAAGTGTTTTGATGTTTGGAACAAGTTTGTATAAGGCATTTGGATATGTTGGAGCCTTTGGTTGAGGTCCCGGGGGACTCGGGCGGATGGTTAACGGAGAAGTTGGAATTTTTTTGTAGCAACTGATATTGCTGCTTCTGGTATTTTCGCATCTGCGGATTGGGGACCACAGATGCGGCGCCGCATAAGAGGAGTTTTAGTCACAGAAGCGGTTAAGGAAGAGAAGTTCAGGATCCGCAAAAGCGGTTGGTTGACCACACCTGCGATGGCGCAGGTGCGGCTACGTGTGCGATTTGTGGATTCTGAGTGAAAGCCCCAGAAGCGACAATTTGACTGCAAATGCGGTACCGCAGGTGCGATGGGTTGACCGCAGATGCGGGGCTTGGCGTCATTAGTGAAATCCGCAGAAGCGGATATTTTTCCGCAGAAGAGGGGGCGCAGATGCGCTTATGGGATCGCAGGTGCGGAAATGCTGGGCAGAATGTATAAAAATGCCCCTTCGCGATTTTCAGTCATTTGTTCTCCATTTTGGTGCGACTTTGGAGCTCCAAGCTGTGATTTCAAGAGGGGATCAAGTGTATCCACAGAGGTAAGATACTTGGGCTCTACACCTTGTGTTTATGGTGATTATTTCATTGTTTAATCATGAAAATTTGTGGGAAATTAGAGGAAGAGTTTGGAAATTAGGGCTTGAAATTGGAGAGTGAATTTTTAGAGTTTGAGTGACCATATGAGGTCAGATTTTTGGTAAATTTGATATGTATGAACTCGTGAGAGGATGAGAATCTCATTGATGTTAATTTTACCGGGTTTCGAGACATGGGCCCGGGGGCCAGGTTTGAGCAATTTCGGGATTTTGATGTTAAATTGGATATTTTTGAGTGGGCTTCGCTCCCTTAGCATGTTTTAATAATTATGTACTGATTGTGGCTAGATTTGAAGCATCCGGAGGTCGATTCGTGCGGGCAAGGCATCGCGGGCTAGAGTTTGGACCGGATCGAGGTGAGTAATGATTGTAAATGATGTTCTGAAGGTTTGAAACCCCAGAATGCACATCGTAGTGCTATATTGAGGTGAGGCACACGCTTGATGACGAGCGTGGGGTCGTACACTATTGGGGAGTCGGACTTGGTCCGTCCCGATTGATGATTTTACCGCGTATTTGACTGAAATCTATTTGTTATCATCATTATTTGGGCTGCATGCCATATTTGGGCTTCGTGCCGACTATTTGAACCCTTCGGGGATTTTTGTTGATATTTCCTCACTGTTTTGACTTTATACTTGAACTCAGTCATGTTATTTTCCACTGTTTTCAAAACTCAGCCATGTTCACTCAGTTTTATACTCAAATGATAATTAAATGATGTTTTGGGCTGAGAAACACTGTTTTACTGTTGCCCGAGAGGCTTATGTGATTTTTGACTGAGTAAGGCCGAGGGCCTATGTTGTGAGGATATCTTTTGGGTCGGGTTGCATGCCGCAGCGGTGATACACTGATATTGATTATGAGGCCGAGGGTATGAGATTGTACGCCACGAGGTGGCTTGATATTGATATGAGGTCGAGGACCTGTTTATAATGCCACGAGATGACTTGATATTGCGGTTGGGCCGTAAGGGGCCACTCCAGGAGTCTGCACACCCCCAATGAGCACGGGTACCCAGTGTGATGTGAGATATAGCCCGAGGGGCTGGTATTGTTCGATGTGATTGCCCGAGAGGCTGATACTTTTCTATGTGGTTGCCCGAGGGGATGGTACTATTCTGAGATGTGTCCCAAGGGGCGGATTTGTTGATATTGTGCCCGAGGGGCGAACCTTATGTGCTTATCTTTCTTATTTGCCTGTCATTTACTTGCTTTATTGTGTATTTGTGCCCGAGGGGCGGATTTCTGTGCTTATCTGCACTAGTTGTTCTGCATTCATTTGCGCAACTGTTGAAAGAGTTATTTTCAAAAGGGTTTAAACTGAGCTAAGATGTTTTAAAGGATTTTAAGATGGTATAAAAGATCTTGTAGTGCAAAAATTATTGAGAGCTCCAGAAGAGCGAATTTGTTACTATCCGAATAAATAAAATTATTCATGGCATTGGTGGTAGTAAGTCTCAAAAGAAACTTTTTGAGTTTCAAATGTATTAGCCAAAGTGGTTGGCATATTGAGACAATAAATGAAAGGAAGATCGATTATCTTCATATTACTATAATCATAACGGGTAAATATAAAAGGTTATTCGATTTTTCTTCTATTTGTACTACACATGTATAAGCATGATGATGGAATCACATGCCACAAGTTAACAAGAGGCTTACTGGAAAAAATATTAGTTGGCATGACCGGTTGGCCATCCTGGTTTATTGATGCGAAAATTAATTGAGAATTTATATTGGCATATATTGAAGAAATAGAAGATTCTTCAAAAATTCTCTTGTGCCGTTTTATTCTCATGATATACCAGTTACGGTTGGGATTGAATCCCTTGATATCTGGAATGAATAAAAGGTGATATATATGTATGGGCCCAATCACCTGCCATGTGGACCGTTTACTATTATATGATTTAAAAAGATGCATATTGTATGGTCACATGTGCGTTGGTTATCAACTTGCAATTTGGCTTTTGCAAGGTTGCTTGCTCAAATTATTAGAGCACAATTCCAGAATGTAAATTGTGATGATAATGCTGGTTTAAATCCAAGTTGGTTTAGTAAAAATTTTATGCCTCCAATTATAGCTAAACCATTGGTTATGAGAACAAAACTCCAAATAGAAATTTTGTATGAAGTATATTATTTAATATACAACAACACTTGTACGCATCTAGCCAACAAGTTATGATAAATTCTCCCCATCACAATTGGTTCAGGGTCAGGAACCAAATATTTTCATCTAGAAATATGGATGTACTATATGATTTAATTGTGCCACCACAATGCACAAAGATTGGTCCCCATAGATGGTTGGGGATATGTGTTGGTGATCCCAACATTAGGGGGAGAAAATGAGCAGCTGAAAAAAGTAATACATGGAATGAATTATTATGAGTACGCTTAGATCCTCATACAAGATAATTCATTTGCAAAATATTCATGCGCATTTGCTGACCCAAACTAAATGTCATATTTCAGCTACTAATGCTCCAAATAGAATAAAGTCCATGATGGACATAGTCTATGGAACGCATGAAGCGTAATAGACTAATCGGTTCCAAAGATAAAACTCCTTGAAGAAGAAGAGGAGCAAATGTTCAAGATGGTCATAATAAAGAGGCAAGTGCTATATAAGAGCACCATGACATAACACTTCATAAGACCTCATGGGAGAGGCTCAGGTATGTGAAAATAATGAGATCTCGATAAGTAATGTCTTTATTGAGTGATGATGGAACCGATGTAAAATTATCGTCGACGATATTGTTGATATAATGTAGCGTTCAATATTATTAATATTGACGAGGATCTTGAGCTCAAATGTGTCATGAAATTTGAACAGATAAATGATTGGCCAAATGAAAAATACGCAATGAAAATTGACTTCACCTAAAAATTTGAAGACGGATAGTCCCAACACCTGAAAGTGAAATGAAAAGTCAAGTCGATAGACATAAAGACGACTTATAGCACAAGATTTTCATAAATATTCTTGCATTTTATATGGAGATAAGTTCTCCTATGGTGGATGAAATCCTTTTTAGGTTTTAATTTGACAGTACATGAAAAACTTGATACGTGTATAATGAAAATCCTTGAAGATTTAAATTGTTCTGAAATATAAAGTTTCAGCAGATCCTTATGTGGACTAGAGTAATCATGGTGTGCATGATTTATTTTTGTGTCTGTTGCAACTGGTGCACTAATGTATCTTGCTAGAACCATAAGTATAACAATATTTTAGCGAGCTATACTTTTACTCCTATGTATATTGAAATACAATTAGTGTTATATTGCAAAAGGAATCTTTGATATAGATTTGTTGATTCTAACAATTATTGTCAAGGTTTTGTTGGTTATGGAAATGCAGGCATTTTCTGAAATTCGTTTTTGAAACAATCTATTTGTATATGAGAGTAATGCCATATTGTGATATTCAACAAGGTTCCAATCACATTGAAGATGATACTGCATGTATAGCTCAATTGAAAGAAGGACTATCGAATGAGACAAAATAAAGCACATTCACCAAAGTTCTTCAACAAATTTGCTCAAGTGATAATTTGACAAACTTCTTCACAGGCATTGCGGATCTCAATATTAGAGAAGTTGTTATACAAGCTTGGAATTCGTGGTCTCCGAAGAATAAGTGATATTTTCATCAGGGGAGGCAAATACGCGCTGTACTCTTTTTCCCTTAGCTAAGGTTTTATCCTACTGGATTTTCCTGGCAAGGTTTTTAATGAGGCAGCAAGTAATGCGTATTACAATATATGTGTACTCTTTTTTCTTCACTAAGATTTTTTCCCACGGGGTTTTTTCTTAGTAAGGTTTTAACGAGACACATTATCTATAGACATCCAGGGGGAATGTTGTGAAATATTATATTTTGTAGTGGATGTCTATAACTCCTAAAGAAGTTACTCCCACTACTCTTCTCCATTAACTTCCCACTATTCTTCACCATTATGGTTGTAACTCCCATAACTCTATAACTTCCTCCATGTTCTTCCCCATGATCTCAATAGTTAATACCATATTTATGATATCCCTTTGTACACCTCAATGTCATCCTATAAATAGAGGGTTGGACATTACATTGTACACACTTGAATATATGGAAAAAATAAGAATCTTTCTCTCTTGCTCCCTGCATTCTTGTCTATTTTCTTATTTTATATTATTACTTTCGTAACACTATACCTATTATTTAAGTAGCTAATTGATTTGTTGAATAAGAAGTAGGGGTACCGCAGGCACAAGAGGAGGCGCCAAAACCCAAAAAGCCGTGAATATTTACCTTAGCAGGACGATTTTGTGGATAAGGAAAACAGGCCGCGTTCCTTTCTATAACACTATAGCAAATTAGTCCTCTCCATTGCATTTGCTACATTTTGTTAGTACATAAATATGGCAGCTGCAGCTGCAACCTGCTGGTTCTCTGTCGGCACTTCACTATACTCTCTAACGTCCTACCGCTTCTCAACACCCATAAGACCTTTTTCTTCTTCTTCTTCTTTATTTATTCCTAAAGCTGTACATCAAAATCAATTTCAAAAGAAGGGTCTCAAGAATTCCACCTCAGAGGTACATTACCAAGCCCAATTTCTTGTCTTTACTACTTTCCAGTTAAGCATTTGCTTTATTCTCTAATTTTAATAAAAAGTGTCTTTTTATTGCGTTTCTGAGCTGTTTTTTTTTAGAAAATGCCTACATATTGGTTTGGGATTTAACAATTTTCTGATTAGTATAAGTCTTGAATAAGTATTGCACCTCTTGAGCTAAGTGCAAAAATGACCAATGAAGGGAAATTCGAGTTTTGGGTTTACTGGTTTTTATTATGTTTGTTAAAATGCCTTTGACACATGAATGCTCGTATTGCTATGTCTTTTCTTGGCAGTGGATGCTAGAAAGATATAAGAAAAGGATATGATACAAATATGTTCATGTATGATTTCCGTTATCCAAGATGTAAAGGAACATAGCTGATAAAGAGATAGAAGACAATTAGAGAAGTTGCAACAACAACAACTATGTCTCAGTTCCGAACAAGTTGGGGTTGGCTATAGAGTCCTCACTTATTCCTTTAGATCAACTCATATCATCATCATACCAAATAAAATAAAGTAGAAATTCTCTAACAAGTCTAAAACCTATTCGCAACTAGTAGATATCACCTGTATGGATCTTTATCTTTCGTTATACTCTATCTTTAAGTCTGCACTGATTCAAAGGATTTGTAGGTCTTTTGAGACAACTTTCTTTCATGTGATTTTAGGTCTACCATGTTCTTTTTTAACTCCTTCCCTCACTATAGTTTCACACCCACGGACACGTGCATCTGTAGGTCGATGCGAGACATGGTCAACCCATCTTAAGCGATCTTCTCTCATTTATCCTTATTGCATATGTAGTCACTTAATCTTATATCGCACATCCATCTTAGTATTCGCTTCTCTGTTGTTAGCAGCGCAACATTCACTCCATATAACTTTGCAGGTCTTAAAGTTGTTTTATAGAACTTACCTCTCACTTTGGTAGGCATCCTTTTATCACATAATATCCTTGTAGCACTTTCGCGTTTCATCCTTTCGATTTTAATCATATGAGTAGCATCTTCATCTACCATTTCATTTTCTTGAAACAACGATCCTAGATATCTAAATTATTTGCATTTTGGCATCGAAATCCGATCTAGTCTCACCTCAACTTCGCTCTTCTGATGCTGACTAATCTTACATTACATGTATTTAGTCTTTTTTTAGATCGTTTACCAGCCTTGAACTCTTGACCAGTAGTTTGGAGAGAACTCCGCAACCATTATGAACAAGGATTGCCGGTGATACTTCAAGCTTTTGGTTGACACCCTCGCTAATTTCATCAATTAATGCAACATCATCAGCAAATAACATACATCATGAGACATCATCTTGTATTGTGTTGGTTAGCTCATCAATAGTTAGGATAAACAAGTTGCGGCTCAATGCCAATCCCTATTGTAAACCCACTATTATAAGTAACTCCTCTGTATCTCCTACTGTTTTCTCACTAGTGATGATTCCTTCATACATGTCTTTTATGGCATTTATATACTTAATATGAATTCCTTTCCTCTCCATCACCCACCAAAAGACCTTTCATGGTACTCTATCATTTGCTTTCTCTAGGTCAATGAATACCATATGTAGATCTTTCTTCCTTTTGCAACATGTTTCCATCAATCGCCTTAACAAAAATATGCCTCTGTTATCGATCTACCGGACATAAATCCAAACTGGTTCTCTGTCACTCTTCTCGTGTTTCTAATCTATGATCTATCACTCTTTCCCAGAGTTTCATCGTATGATTCATGAGTTTAATACCATGATAGTTTCCACAACTTTGAATGTCTCTTTTGTTCTTGTGAATTGGAATCAAGTTACTTTTCCTCCACTCATCAGGCATCCTACCACTTCTTTATATAGCATCGAACAGCTTGGTGAGCCATTCTATTCCAACCTCTCCAAGACACTTCCAAATCTTTATAGAGATACTATCTGAACGACAAGATTTTCTAATCCTTATATTTTTCGCGGTATTCTTTACCTCTATGGTCTCAATTCTACGAGTGTAGCTAAAGTTTCTATCGTACACAGACATATAGAGGTCTAAAATGTTATTCTCTTGGTCCGAGTTGAACAATTGATCAAAAGCCTCTCCATCTCTCCTTGATCTCGTTATCTCGTGTCAACACTTGTTGAAAATCGTCTTTAATATACTTCACCTGGTTTAAATCCTTACTCTTCTTCTCTCTCAGTCGTCCTAGTTTAAACATTTCTTTCTCCTCTTCTTGTGTCCATAACTTTTGGAACAAGCCATCTAGAGCTTCCCCTCGGGCTTTACTAATAGCCTTCTTAACTTCCCTCTTAGCTCTCTTGTATTCTTCAAAGGGTACTATGTCTTCTGCTTTTGGCAACTTCCTATAACACTCTTTTAGAGAAGTTGGAATTCAATTTTTTTGTTGTTTGTTCTGTTGTCACTTGATGAAAAAGATATAACTAATGAATTAGTGAAAGAAAGTTTTGGTGAAGGAAACACGCAGCAAAAGCTTTTGTTGGTGATAGCTCGTGCTTGAATTCCACGTAAGTTTGATGATTCATATAGCCTGAATTGCTCTTATGAGTTCGTGTTTTCAGTACTCATGGCCGTGCGCTTGTCATGTTACTTTGTCCTAATTTAGAAAAAAGGTATTTTTCTTTTTGTTCATCAGTAAAGATTTTATTTAACAAGCAAAGGATGGATTCAGAAAGCAGTTGGTAAGCAGAACTTCCCATGGAGATCAAAAGAAGAAAGGCTATTGGCAAATAAAAATGGTAGAAGTAGTAAAAACGAAGCAGGGCGATCTCAATCAACTGCATTTAAATCATCTGGTCAGCAGAGGAAAGGAGCAGGAAAGGGAGCTGTATTTGAGTCAAAGGAGCAGCAGGTATGAAAGACAGTAATATTACTTCCTCTGTTTGTGCTGTCGAGGTGACTTTCTTTCTTTCTCATTCATGAGACCTATAAATTAGAAGGCAAAAAGCTGGGTCACTGAGGGAGGGTGAGTTGAGAACCTGAAAAGCCTTATTATTTTTCACATATCTTGGTTCTGCCATAGTTTTTATCACACAGTGATGTTCTTGATCTGTCCATAAGAGTCATTAATTAGCCTTGTTGGGATGCAATATGCATTTTCTTCTACTTTACTATGTTTGTGTCACCTTTTTACTGTTTTTTGCTGTGCTTGAAAACAACAGCAATATTCTCGAGATTGGTTTTTCTAGATATAAGGCTGTTTTCATGGACAATCAAAGTTCGTGTGTACTTTGATACTTCTGTGTTATCTCCATATTAGCTTCCATTCACCTGTTTATTTGATCCTTAATGGTTTTACTCATTGAATTATTTAGTTTGGTGCTTATAAGTCCTTTCTTCTTTATCATGTCCCTAAACGAAGTTTCATGTAGTCTTTCTGTTCTACACCCCACTATCCAAGTTGCTTTCTTTCCAGGTAGAAACTGGTATCATTGAAGATGCAACTTTTCTGAATGCTGTTGTGAAGGTAAATATGTGGTTAACATGGCAATATTTTTATTATGCTCATTTCGTTTGGAGGCCTCATCTTTGAAGCTCGAGATTTCTTTTTAATTTGCTGATTGTTTGACTGAATTTGTATCTGTACTTTCTCTTTCTACGATAATTACTTGTGGAGGGTTGAACCTTTAGCTCCTACCAAGTATTATCCTTTGGCTCCTACCAACATTCTATACTGACCCTTACTACTAAACCTGTAGCAAATTGATCTCAGCTCATCCTTGCTTAATGATCTCTTCACTGCTGTGTTTAGAGTTGAGACTAAATTCCCGATTATCTGATGTCTTAAGCCATATATTGTTATATACAAATAAAAACCACATAGTCTGATCTTAAATATTGTATGCTAGCCTCAAGAAAAACTGTTGGTGCATTTTTTGTATGCTTCGTTGGCGCTTCCATTTGACATAAGTTGATTTCAATATTTTAATATTAGGGTCTAAAATACCCTAATATTAAGATGAATGACATAAAATGACATAGACCTCCATAAACAATGAATGACAATCAATTTTCTTTTTTAGCATCAGTAGGTATATTAACAGTATGAATAGTCGTTTCACATATATCTGCAGTTGGATTTTTAATCATTTCCCGGAATGCATGGTAAATTTAAAATGTAATGCACTAACTTTTTCCTTTTCCATTATGCTTATCTGTAGGTTTACTGTACACACACCGCTCCAGATTATTCCCTCCCTTGGCAGAAACAAAGACAATTTGCAAGTACAGGAAGGCATGCATTTCCAACTTTTGCTCAAATTTATTATTTCCGTTAAAAGTTGTGAGAAAAAGAAAATTTCCTGTAAAAAGTTATTCTCGATTGGGCTTAATGGCTTTTGATTCTCATTAGGAGACATGGAATGAAGTTGTTCCATAATGTGTAATTACTTATGAGGAATTGTTGTTCTGTACGATAATTCAATGTTATGTGTGTGTGTGTGTGTGTGTGTGTTACATCTTTTAGGACGGGGGATGGGAGTGTCTACGATTCTGACTGTTGTTTGATCTGTTCAGTGCTTTCATGATTGGTGATGGGAAACTCTTGACAAATGCACATTGTGTTGAACATCATACCCAGGTATTTTTGCAGTTTTACTTTGCTATACTGACAATCTTCCTATTAACTGACTCTTCCATGTGTCTATCTGCTTTTATTAGAATATGAATTTTTTATTAGCCTGCTATGAATTTTTCTAGAATACATTTTTCATGAAATAATAGAAAGCCCTTAAACTAGAGCAAATGGTGACATGTGAATTGTATATCATGACCAGTAAATCATAATGGTAATTCTGTTTTGTTATGTAAACCCTGTAGTGTGGTTTGTGTTGGATATAATATTTCTTTTTCTGAGAGGAGGGAAAATCTAGGTCATCCATAACCACGGTCCACAGATCAAGGCTTGACTTTAGGATTAGACTGCATTTTTGGAAAAAGGTTAACATGCACTTTATTTCTTTTTTCTGTTAAAGGTGAATCCGTGAAGGAAGAAAACTTTTGATTTGTTATAAAAAAAAAAGCGTGCAGAAGATGTAGAAGTGAAAAAGTAACTCCACGATTTGTCTTCTTTACTTTTTAGGCTTTGCACTGTGCCTTCCACGAATTTTATAGTCACACTTCTTTTCTAGTTTTTAAAACTTTGTTGCAGCTTTTCATCCCGGGCAACATTTTTTTGTCAAAAACTTGCTGGAAAGGAAATCTAAATGCATGGTAATGAAAATTTCCATGCACTTCTCCCTCTAATTACAGCGATAGGGGTGTTGGGACTACTCAAATGAGAAACAACTTGACATAAAAAATAGAGGCTCATGTCTCCTGATGTGGATGACTTTCTTTCCGCCAGGAAAATGATTGGCATAGCAAAGGGCAATAATCTCTAAACTCAATGGCAAAGAGAAATTCTAAACGATTTGGATGGCACTGTGCAAAGTCTTAGAGAATTGTAATTTGGCTTTAAAAAAACTTAAAGAGGTCACGTTTGGGTTATCTAACCCAGGGAAAAAATATCCCTCCTAATCCACATCACCACGTGAAAATCCATCCCTTTTTGCAATTTACTCCATCCATGTCATCAAGGTCCATTTCTAAGCCCTACTATTTTCATCACTATTCTCTAGTGTATACATGGCTTCTGACTTGCTAGTCATAAATGGTGGAGACCTCTTGCAAGTATAGAAGGTTTTTTTACCCACATCTTTATTAAACTTTCTAATATATGCATATAAAAAATGCACTTTTAGATGAAGTATCTTTTTGGTGGCAGGTTAAAGTGAAAAAAAGGGGAGATGACACCAAGTATGTTGCCAAGGTATGCTTTCCACGGTGATTTGTCAATGCCTATATTACCTGGGAGTCTTCTTGTAAATCTTTTTTTATGGGGTAGAAGTCTTAAGGATGCAAACTTGGGTGAGGTAGACATAGATATTTACCCAGCCCAACTGCTTGCTGATCTAAACCAAAACTTTCTATCTGGGATCTGGTAAGAGGAAATGTGACACAACCCACTTAGCAGGTTTACCACGGGCTCCTTGGGTTAGTAGTTAGTTGATAATGCATGTTATATGTCTGTTGGAACATAAGTTTGGAGCTTTCAGCTAATTCCTTCAAAGAGCAGTAATCGCATTTGGTATTATGACTCAATCTATAAGATGGAAATTTTATGCTTATTTAAAGTAAGATGTTACTAGAGAATAAGAAATTAGCTTCTTTTTTTTTTCGCTCAAATAATTGTGGAGCTTCAATTAAGAAATTAGCTTCAAAAGCAATTGATTTTTATTTTTATCAACGCCTAGATGAAGTGGTGCATTTCCAGGGTTTGGTGTATTTATAATCTGACACAATAAAGACACAGTTTTATTCTTTAACTTAGTCATACTGGACCCAAAAATAGGTATCAAATAGATACGTTTTACTCTTTTCAATGCGGTTTAGGTACAGGCTAAACTTGTGTATTATTTGAGTGTACACATTATGGTGTGGTCAAGGTGTCTGAGTTGAGTCTGTGCCTATTAGGTGTAACTGAAAGACGATGACTTCACCAAATCCAGTAAAAGAGGGTATGCTAACTATTCCTCGGAAGTTCCGGTTTGATCTTTGCGATTTCTTGTTTAAAGAAGACAAGAACTACAGTCCTCTAGTTATCTGTGGTTTCACTCATTATTTCGACTGTTCTTATTCTGTCTCTCTGCATATGTGCGTATGCAAATACCATCCACACTGGGAGCTCCTGAAAAGTTTCCGATTTTAAACAATTGATAGGTAAACTAAATAGACCGCTTCACTTTTTTTCTTTTCTTTTGTAAGGCGAAATAATAAATTGAATCTGGAGTCTTGACAACCAGCAAATACTTTAAGACGATGCATTTAGTGATGCCTGCTAAATGTTAGACTATAAATTGAACAAAGGGATGCTATTCTTTAATAAGATCTCCTTTTTGATGTTGAGAATCATAGGCTAGGTGAGTATAGGGGCCTGATTGTTTGAAAAGTTGGTTTTTATAGATGAGAGTCAGTGTCGAAAGTGCTATAACATAATTGATTTTTGGTTCCTGGAATATTTTTAACAAAATTTCTTATTTTATGCTGAAAACCAGAAGCTGAGTGAGAGATGATTACATTTAGGCCTGATCTATCGGAAAGATAAGTATTCTTAGGTGAAAAGTGGTGTCAAAAGGCTCTTTACCAGAAAGTGGTGTCAAGCTAAAATGTCATTGGTTTTTGACGTTTAGTTTCATCATCTGTTAAATGCAGGTTCTAGCTAGAGGAGTGGAGTGTGATATAGCCTTGCTATCTGTGGAAAGTAAGGACTTCTGGGAAGGAGCTGAGCCCCTCCGCTTTGGACACTTGCCTCATCTGCAGGTGCGTCTCACATTCCTCAGTACAGATAAGTTCTGGTGCCAAATATATGCATGTATTTTTGGAATATTTGCTTTCTCATTTATGTTAATTTTGTCATATACAATGTTTTCCAATCATACTTGATTTTGGAGTAATATATCTTGGATTTGCCGATACTCTATAATAAGGTTGAGATTGTTTCTGATATTAGTGGTACTGGTATGTCTTATTTATGCCAGCAGTTTGGTATAATGTTTGGCTTCAATTGAAGAAATAACAGTTGATGCTTAGCTTTTATTTGGATTTAATTATTCTGTGAGGAGTAATAATAGTAAATCTACATGAAATTTGGGAAATCTTTGCTCAAAAAACTTGCTTAATTTTTGGGAATAGCTAATTTGTGGCTCACAGAGAGTGAAAACCTCTAGTAGCCATATGGATATATTACTTTATCATTTGAAGTTTGCTGAACCATTTTCTTCTTCTGAAATTGCCATTTTCAATTGAAGTTCGGATGAAATCTTGACTTCTTATTTAATACCCAAATTCAAATCTGTCCAGTTCTGTTGCATTTTACATAGGTATAATTCTTAAGCTGGAAGTTATTTCTGACTTGCAGGATGCTGTAACTGTTGTAGGTTATCCACTTGGAGGAGATACTATTTCTGTGACCAAAGGGGTGGTATCAAGAATTGAGGTCTGTTTATGTTGTTTGGATTTCAGTTTAATGTTTCATCAATTTATCTATGCTACCAGGCAGTAACTTCATCGTCATTAAAAGTCCGTATTGCTCCATTCGCCAGTGCTGCTCATTATCATTTTCTGGTCACACCATTTGGATTAACATGTTATGATTGCTCTTTCTCTTATCACATTGATATTGAAGAGTAACAGTTTTCTACAGTTAGAAGAACCGTGAAATATTTACTTAGGAACCTCCATAGATAATACATGAATTTCACAAATGCTTATTACTGACATGGTATTGAAGCAATAAAGAGATACCATGATTCTTGTTGCTTCTACTTCCAAATTAGAACCTATGCTGTAAGGCAGTTCGTTTACTATAGATCAGGTTCGTCATCCTAAACAAAAATTTGCGGAACATCTCTATTACATTACCTGGACAGTGGGCAAAATGACATTCCATCAATGACCTCCAGCAATTTAGCATCTTGATGGAAGCTAGGCACTATGGCGAATATCCATTCTTCTTTGTGATAATTGTTTTTTTTCTCTTTTGAATTTTCTTTTACTTTTACGCTGTTTTCTTCTTACTATTGCCCACTTTTTAATGGTTATTGTTACAGTTAAAGTTTATCACGCTTACAGTGGCTCTGGTGTTTTACTTATCACCAAAAAAAGTTAACAGCTTCCTTATTTCTTAGTTAATACTGAAATGGGGGAAATTTTTAAAAAATAAGTTGATCTTCCCTTTTACTCCTCGTGATAAAAAACACATTATACTATTTTGTTCTCCTAAATGTTGAATACTGGTGCTAACTCATATATTGGTCTTCATCATTAGGTCACGTCATATGCTCATGGATCATCTGAGCTGCTGGGCATTCAAATAGACGCAGCAATAAATCCTGGTAAATATGGACATTGATGATGAGACTCTTGATATATAAAAGAATGCCCAATAAATTTCTCTTATTAATCTAACTTGTTTTATAGAAAAGAACAAAAAAGAAAAGAGAATCTAACTTTTTGTTATGACTTCGTACATGTGCTTGTACGAGGATCATGGCTTGTGCTTTCTCTCTGTACTGTAGTTTCTGCTACTAATAGCAACTGTTTTAGGTAATAGTGGCGGCCCTGCATTCAATGACGATGGAGAGTGCATAGGGGTGGCATTTCAGGTAGTTTCTTGTCTGAGTCTGATATTGGTATTGTCAGGTTACTAAATTATGGCTTCTTCTGGATTACCATTTGGTCTATAAAAGATAATGTCTTTATGAATTGGGATGCAGCGTTTGCTCTTCAAGTTTCAAATGGTTTCTAACTACTTAATTGCGCTAGTTCTTCATTCTACCGCTACTGTTATCATCATTGGTTCGGAAATGCATGTTTGAACTAGTCTGAGACCTTGCTTCAAGACAGACCATAAAACTACTACCATTGGGAATTGGTAATTGCCTCCGAAGCCATATGCCTCATCAATAATATCACAAATTACTTTTTATACATTTTGCTTATTTGAAGCTTTTCTTGATATATTTTCTGCTTTACAAGTTCAAATTTCCTGAATCTAAACAGCAATATGTTCTGCCCTTTGATCAGTGGGCGAATCATTTTCCTTGTGCATTTCCCCGTCAAAACATGGTTATCATCATGCTGGTTTCTTCAACTATGACAAACTGATGACTCTGCCTTCATGTTTTCCTCTGAAAAGTTCTTTTTAAAGTTTGTGCTTTCTTTTCAGATATATGTTTTGACAAGAAAAGTCTTTTAGGTTTACAGGTCAGATGAGACTGAAAATATTGGTTATGTCATCCCAACTACTGTAGTGTCTCATTTTTTGGAAGACTATGAAAGGAACGGGAAGTACAGTGGTGAGTCTCCCTCTTTTGTGAAAATATGTGAATTTAAGGTATTCTATGTTGGGAAACTACCTAAATATCCAGGCCTCTGCAAACACTGTCTGGTTCCAATATCTTATTTTCCGGTATGCAAGAATTTCGATTTTCCAAATGACACCTATTGGCCACTGGGTGAATCACAAGGAAAGAA
Organism: Nicotiana attenuata; assembly: GCF_001879085.1. Lineage (NCBI taxonomy): Eukaryota > Viridiplantae > Streptophyta > Magnoliopsida > Solanales > Solanaceae > Nicotiana > Nicotiana attenuata. The sequence goes on from NW_017670550.1 coordinate 60,759, forward strand.
CCTTCAATTGGACACACTTGGGTTTAAATCCTGTGAAATTAGGATTTTACAAGCATCCAACCCAAATGTCTAAAATTCAATTAATTTTGGAAAGAAGATAACCTATTCAGAACCTGCAAATGTTGACTATACCTGTTGTTTTGTTTTTAAAATACTCTTTGTTGAAGTGTTCTATATTGCTTTAGGGGATGAGTTATTATCTCCTTAAGGTCTTGGGCATTTCTCACCACATGAGCTAGCCTTTGGGGTTGAATTAGGCCCAAGGTCCATTTTATAAGGTATTGGATCCAGACCTATCCATAATCTTGGTTTACTGAAGCGTTGATGCCCATGTTGTATTTTTTCATGCTCCAGATGTGTAGCCCTGAGAGTGCCCGGGGGGAGGGATGAGGGTGGTGTTATAGTGTCCCATATTGGTTGAGAGAATGTGTTGTCTCTTTATATGATCTGGGGCGGTTCCACCATATGAGCTACATATTGGGTTGGGTTACACCAAATGTAACACTTTTGAGTTGCATGTTACAGAAAATCCCCGTTCTAAACTTGAACAGAAAATCCCAGTTTTAAAAAGGTTCTGTGGACGCCGTTAGACCAAAAGGTGCTTCCTGTAACAAACCCCATCAGCTCTCACAATGGTGAAACCAAAAACTAAGAAGACTTACTGCAAATCGGAGGAGTGCAAGAAGCACACCCTGCATAAAGTTACTCAATACAAGAAAGGAAAAGATAGCTTAGCTGCTCAAGGGAAGAGACATTATGATCGCAAGCAATCAGGTTATGGTGGACAGACAAAACCTGTCTTCCACAAGAAGGCTAAAACTACCAAGAAGATTGTGCTAAGGTTGCAATGCCAAGTGTGCAAACATGTATCCCAGCACCCAATCAAGCGGTGTAAGCCCTTTAAGATTTGTGGAGATAAGAAGGCAAAGGGAACTTCTCTCTTTTAAGTGGAAAATTCAAGCAGATGGCCTTCTTCTGTTCTGACATATTGGAATTGCTTTTCCAGTTGCAATGTAGTTTAAGATCCTTGACCATTAATATCTGTGTCGGGAATTCTGTTTTCCAATGATTTAAAGTTCGAATTTCCTTGTCTTTCAAAAAACAAAAATAGAAGTTTAGTTTGAAACTTAATCAAACTTGTCGGTTGCAGCAGCTGCTGCTCTACTCTTATGTGAGAATCAAGTATCTTTGTGCCTATTGTCAGTCTGTCATAATGGGCAGGTTGCAAATGAGAGTACCAAAGCATTTCAGTTCTGAGCCACAGACGTTTCTCTGGCAGCAAGTGCTGATGCTTCTTCGTTCTGCAAGATAAGCAAGGGTAGGTTTATGAGGGTTTTCGCTTAAGAATTTCAACAGTTGGTATTCCACGCATCCCTTTTTATATAACAATATTGCAATTTGGACAAGCAAAGAGTTGGGGGAATGGTTTGTTGTCTTCTTAAGGTCTTGGTATTTCTTACCGCATGAGCTAGCTTTTGGGATTGAATTAGGGCCAAGGCCCATTTTCTTGGTATGGTAATGGAGCCAGATCTATCCATATTCTTGGTTTACTTAGTTGTGGGCTCCCATGTTATGATGTTCACGCTCTAGATGTCTAGTCTTGAGAGTGACGAGAAGGGAGGTGTGGGTGTTATAGTGTCCTATATTGGTTGAGAGAATATGTTGTCTCCTTATTGATCTTGGGCAGTTGTCACTTCTTCAACTACATTTTGAGGTTGAGTGATGCCCCTTAACAATTTTGAGTTGCATGTTGTTTATTTTTGTTTTCTAGAGCTGAGGGTCTTTCAGAAACAGCCTCTCTACCCCTCCGGGGTAGGGGTAAGGTCTGCGCACACTCTACCTTCCCCAGACCCCACTTGTTGGATTTTACCGGGTTGTTGTTGTTGTATGTTATAAAAAAGCCCAGTTCTAAACTTTGAACAGAAATTTATTTTTAAACTTAACCAACTTGCCGGTTGCTACTGCAGCTGCTCTACTCTTATGTGAGTATCTAGAATCTTTCTGCATATTGTCAGCCTGTCATAATGGGTAGGTTGCAAAAGAGAGGACCAAAGCATTTCACTTCTGCGCCATGGACGCTTCTGGCAGAAAGTGCTGATGCTTCTTTGATTCTGCAAGATAATAAGGGTGTGTTTGTGAGAATTTTTTGCTCAGGAATATTAAAAGTTGGCAGTATTACAGTTTGCGCAAGCAAAAAGTTTTTTTCTTTTACTAAGATGTTCTATATTTTTAAATTTTTATAGTTATAATTGGTTGCGATTCATAATTCTTCTTCATCTAGTTTCTTAGTGTTTCAATTTTCTTCTACTCCCTCAGTCTCAATATATGTGGCAAACTTTTCTTTTTAGCCTGTCACAGAAAAATCATACCTTTCTATATTTAGAGATAATTTAAATTTAAAATTCTCATTTTACCCTTAATGAGATGATTTATAGCTACACATGTTTATGACTGGTTTTAGACCACAAGTTTCAAAAGTCTTTCTGTTTTAAACTCCGTGGTCAGTCAAACAATGCCACAAAATGGGACAGAGGAGTAAAAAGATAGTTTTTTTTTGTTCCAATGCACCCGAAAATCATATGATTTGAACCTCCTACTCCAAACGCTTTCGTCATTTACGGAACAGAGGAAATACTCAAAAATAACAACAAAACAACCAAGTGAAATCTCACTAGTGGGGTCTGGGGTGGGTAGTTTGTACGCAGACCTTACCCCTACCCCGATGGGTGGAGAGGCTGTTTTCGATAGACCCTCGGCTGAAGAAGACGAAAAGAGACAGTATATCAGTATATCAGTACCATCAATATACTTAGAAAGAAATAACAGCTTCACAAGAACATAGACGAAAAGCAAAACAATAACCAGTAGATAAAGCCTGACACTAATGTCACGACCCATTTTCTGAACAAGCTGGGACCGGCACCCGATCACTAAACATGACCGAGCAAACCATCTGCGCTTATCAAATCTATTATAACTTCAAATTTTATATGCCACAAGGCAGTACTGCAACCAAATACCTTTAAATAATTTAAATATCTAAAACAAGCCAACTTCAAAACTTTATTTGTAGTAACCAATGAAATACTGCTAAGTTATTATAAAAAAACATCTGAATCTTAACCTACCGACTGTGTCTATGAAGCCTCTACTGATAAACTGACGCATTGCTCAGGACATGAGATTTTCTGGCCAGTTCTCTAAGTAAACAAAGAAATAGCTAAATAAAAATGACTCTAAGGAATACTCCACGAACAAAAGCAGAGCTCACCAATAGCACTGGAAGAGAAGGAAGTCCTAACTCGTAGTCTGCTCGCCTGCAAAACCGGTTCCTACGTTGTACCACAGACCAACGTAGGTTCCCAAAAGAGAACGTCAGTACCATCCATTGTACTCAGTGAGTCTCAACGACAGGGGACGAAACTTTAATAACATATACATTACGAGCAAAGATCCTAAATGCATGTAAAACATAAAGCTTATAAGAACAATTCTAAAATAATTGCATAATAGCAGTTTATGAATATTCTTAAAAAAATTCTTTTCTTTTTATTTCTTATAAAAAAAAATACTTCACTTTATACTTTGAGAGTTCCAACTATCCTGACTTAATTCTGTCTCAGTCACCGTGTGATCGGCACGGGTTCGATTCCAACCTGATCGAATAGGCCCAATCCACGAGGTGCCACTCGCTTCATGGTTCTCAGCGCTCATGTATCATACCTTAGCATGGCTAAGTAATTTCTCAGCAACGAGACCCTCGGCTCGTGTGCTCCCTACTTTGGCACAAGTAGTTTCAGGAAGTCAACGCCTTGGTCAGGACCCTCGGCCTGGACGATGACCCCTTTTCAGAATAAGGGATACTCCCTTTTTTCTTTCTACTTCTTCTTGTGACTTTTCACAGTCTAAAGCTTTTCTTTTTGGAACATCATGCACATGCTCATGCTGGTATCCTTAAATGTAAAACATGGCATAAGAATGAAATAAACATCTAAAAGTATTTCTAAAGATTCTTGCTTCTTCATAAATTTTCAACATGAAAATAACATATAAGAATAACACAAACATCTGAAAATTTATGCACATATATCATAATAAATCATCTAAACTTTTGCTAGAACAATTCTAAGTTAATAGGTATTCACTCGCTCCAATTAAGTAAATATAAACTCTTTTAAGCAATTCATCAAACACCTTGTATGCGTGCTTTTGTGAGTTAGACCACTTTAGTAAAGGGTTATATCAACTCATCTCAAAACTTCTCGAGCCAATACGTAGACCCCAGTCCAATTTATACCCGTCAAATAATTGATTCTACAACAACCAGTGCATTTTAATTAATTTTAAAGTTTCACACCTAAACATCGAATTTATTGTTGATATAGAGGAAGAAGGGAATTAACTTTTCAATTTTACCTGTTACTACTGTAGGATAATTGACAAATAGAGAATTTTATATACATGAGTTCAGGAACAAGTGGGTTGTGAAGAACCCTATAATTTTTCGTGAAATTTCTGCCGCCTCTCGTAATTCCGTGCGTCTGTTTCTTTGTTTTCTGATCTCTAAGGCATAAGCCCTTTCTTTGTTCCCTTCAAACCTTTTAGCTTGAATCACGTGACTCTCTTTTGCTTAATTGTTTTTTTTTGTTTGTATAACGCTTTAAGCCTTTGTTTACAACAGCCCTTTTATGGGCTTTAGGGTAATTTTTTTTTGACTTAACTAATAGTTAATGTTATCCACTTTTTAATAATTAATAATATTAAAAATTATTAATAAATCCCCTAATCGTATATCCAATTCTTTATAAATAGAGAAGTAACTCAAAATCAATCATAAGGGTTTAAATCCGTAATAGAAGTATAATTTGAGATAAAAAAAATTAATAATTAAATTCTATATTTAGCGTGTCTTGAAACTTTTATATATTTGAGGAGTCTTACAACTAAGAGGAACGAAAGAGTAATGTGAAGTCAACATTAACCACTAGCAGTCTAAAACAAAATCCTAACAGACTAGCCTCACTCTGGCGCGCCGTAGGAATATGCGTAACTACCTCCTAACCTACCACCCTAATGCTCGACCTCCACAACTTCCTATTTACGGCCATGTACTCGGTAATCTGAAGCCTCGTCATGTCCTTCTTGATCACCTCTCCCCAATACTTCTTAGGCCGCCCTCTACCTCTCCTCGCGCCCACCAAAGCCAGCCGTTCGCACCTCCTTACCGGGGCATCTGAGCTTCTCCTCTGAACGTGCCCGAACCATCTGAGCCTAGCTTCCCGCAGCTTGTCATCCATGAGGGCCACGCCCACCTTCTCTCGAATATCTTCATTCCTAATCTTATCCATCTTAGTGTGCCCGCATATCCACCTCAACATCCTCATTTCTGCTACATTCATCTTTTGGATATGTGAGTTCCGAACTGGCCAACACTCACACCATACAACATAGCCGGCCTAACCACCGCTCTATAAAACTTACCTTTGAGTATCGGTGACACTTTCTTGTCACACAGAACTCCAGACGCTAACCTCCACTTCATCCACCCCACCCCTATACGGTGAGTGACATCCTTACCGATCTCCCCATCCCTCTGTATAAACGACCCAAGGTACTTGAAAGTTGAAACTGCTCCTCTTGGGGATGACTTGTGATCCAAGCCTAACGTCCAATCCCGTTACGTCGGCTCAACGCTGAACTTGCACTCTAGGTATTCCGTCTTAGTCCTGCTCAACGTGAAACCCTTAGGGCATGTCTCCAAGCCTCCAACCGCTCGTTGACGCCGTCTCGCGTCTCATTAATCAGAACAATGTCGTTAGCAAATAACATACACCATGGCACCTCCCCTTGAATATGGCGTGTCAGAGCATCCATCACCAGGGCAAATAGGAATGGTCTGAGTGCAAATCCTTGGTGTAGCCCCATGACAACCGGAAAATGCTCCGAGTCGCCTCCCACTGGCCTAACCCGAGTCTTAGCTCCATCATACATGTCCTTAATCACCCTAATGTAAGCAACCGACACACCTTTTGCCTCCAAGCATCTCCATAGAACCTCTCTAGTAACCTTATCATACGCTTTCTCCAGATCAATAAACACCATATGAAGATCCTTCTTCCCATCCCTGTACTGCTCCACCAGCCTCCTAATAAGGTGGATAATTTTCGTAGTAGAACGCCCTGAAGAAGTATTCAAAATAACGTGATAGATAAAGGGTCACAGTGAGAATCAATTCCTAGAGAGAAGAGGTGGGAGGGCATGAGGGCAAGTGGGGGCATTATCGTTTCCCAATGCATCCTTATTCAAAAATGGTTTCCTTTATTATGTTTTTTGCCCTTAATCCTTAAGCATAAAAGTAAATTGGTCTATCATGTATAGTGTAAGCCCCAAAAGCAATATAGGCTCTAGTATTACTTTATCATTGCTAGTTCTAATGGTTCCTTCTAATTGCATGGCTATTTTAGTAATTATGTTAAACATAGGTTGAAGTTTTAACCTGTAACTTTCAAAAATTTATTGGTCCATTCAATTTTAGTTACTAATTTGTCGATTTTTTTTTGTTGACTGTAAACCACTCATTTGTTCATGTGGTGCCTATTTTTTATCTCAATTAAGATGAAATTCATTTATCAATGTTGAAGACATAATTAAGTATTTAAGCGTGTGCTCTCTCTAACAACTTAAACTTTAGATGAGATGGTTACACACTTCAACATAGTATTAGAGCAGACAGGGGTCTTGGTTTCTAGTCTCACCGCCACCCACTGTCAAAAAGAATTTCCACGTGCTTGGCCCATAAAAAGAAATCAGGCCTCCACGTGAGGGGGCATGTTGGCGATATAATTAAGTAAATTAAAGTGTGCTCTCTCAAACAGCTTAAGCTTTTAGATGAGATGCTCTTACAAGATACTGCATAGTAATTTGGCAATTAGTTGTGTGCGAAATTCCTTGGTCCCATCCTTTATGCGTTACAGAACTACCAATGCTCTATATGATTTGATTTGAAGGCTTCTTTTGTTCCTGTAGGTTTTCAACAGCTTATCTAACAGTATTGCGATTTCAGGTTTTCCTTGCCTTGGAGTATTGTTGCAAAAATTGGAGAGTCCAGCACTTCGTGCCTGCTTGAAAGTGCCTTCGAATGAGGTTTGGTTTTGTAGCTAGATATATGAAGAAGTCCTTATGGAGTTGAATAAGCACTTTATAACAGATATCTTTCTTTGTGGAGTTCCTTACTAATTCTTTTATTGGTCATTGTCTATTTGTGGGGGAGGGGAAGAGAGGAGAGATCGAATTTCCATATTTGAACCAAAATGAAACCCCTTTTTTCTTTTTAAGTTAGCTGTTTGTTTGTTCTTGTTTCCCAGTAGCGCTGTAGAAGTCTTCAAACAACTTTGTTACTGCTAGAGAGAGAATGGGTACTACAACAACATGAATAGTGTGAGAGAAGGGGAAGGATCCAGTGGCTAAAGTTCTACAGAGAGAGAAAGGGGCTTGTTGTGGAGAATTCAGAAAATCAGGACAGAATCTTTGTTTAAGGCCTTAAATATGAGAGAAAAGGTGGACATTTAAATAAGACACTGCTATCTCCAATTATACAGAGCCAGTTATCAGTTAAAAACACTGCCATCTCCAATTACTGTTCCATTGTAATTATACCAAGCAGATTTGGTCTATGTTTATTGATATCTTTGGAATCAATGGGTCATGCCAGGAATCATTTAGCATGAAGTAATCAGTTGGTACAGTCAGTCATCAGATAAGGGAAGCAGTCTCTACTGGAATGCAGTAGCTAGTTGCATTTTTTGAACACCTGGCTAGAGAGAAAAAATAGATGTCTTTATGGAAAAGTGGAAAATATCTTATGTTTAATCTAGATGTTTGAATAGTTTCTTGTGGTACTCATAAAGAAAATTCCTTACCTTTGCATCCAAAAAGAAGTTATCATTTAAAACATGTGAAAAGTGAGTTAAAGAAAATAGAATAAGTGTCATTTGGTTTCTATCTTGGGAAAAGTGAGTTCATCTGGGTAGGGATTGAGGTAAAGGCTCCAGGCTGACATCTTTTAACACATAAATGATCTGTTTAGAGTGGAAATTCCCTTATTGAGTAACATCAATGATATCCTCTTCTGCGACATTGCTGGATCTTGTTGAAGGATCTGTTATGAGCATTCAAGTCTCTAATTGTGTGTACCCCTTCAATTCGGCCAATCATGTAATTAAGTGACATAACCTGTCAACTGAGCGCTTTTATCAACTTAGATATTTCTAATTTATGCCTCATCAGAAAGCAAACCTATTTTGCATTTGTCAATTGAAGATGCCTGGGGCAATAATGTGCTCGAGGCATTCAAGTATAGTGTTTGCTGATAGTATCTGTATGGAAAGGTTAATCACTAATCTCTAGATATCCTTGTTCAATACATGATTGGTAATTGATTTGCAGGGCGTACTCGTGCGGAAAGTTGAACCTACTTCTGATGTTAGCAATGTCTTGAAAGAGGTACCATCAATTTGTAACCGTTCATGAACCTTTTGACTTCTAGAGATTTTGCTGTTATGCATGATTATGTTCTATGACATTTGAGCGTACTCGTGCATTCTGTTTTACTTGTTAATGTCAACCCTTAATGGGTTGGCAGGACCATGAAAATAAGATTTTTTTTAATGGGAGTCAGAATTAGTGCGTAGCTGAGAAGCGTAAAATGGAATTGTATTTCATGAGAAGCTCGCTGAAAGTAATAGCTTATAATAAAAGCCTCAAACCAATTATGAGGTCTACGAGGCTAAGGCTGAATCAGCCGATATTGTTTACTGTACGAATCTGTGAATCATATCACAACTAAGGATCTGGTGACGAGTGTTTCATAGGCGGATCTAAGTTAGAGAGAAAGAACACCATGAAAAACTTATCTTGTTGTGCCCATTATTTTGGAGAGTCGGTTATAATAGGCATCAGTATATAAAATTTCAACCTTTTCTGAGATGAGTTTCCATGTTTAGATCTGATTTCTTCAAATCTTGTCAACTTATCAAGAGCATGATAAATTCTACTGAGACGGCTATTGTACAAAGGTTTACCCTGACGCTATGAACAAATTGGCAAGTCTTAAGAGACCAAAAGGAACTGGATTTGGGTCTAGTGCTTTCATGAGAGTCTAGACTATTGAGCATCAACTCTCTCCTACACAAGCTTTTTATTTGCTGAAATCTCTTGAATAGTCTAATTAGATGGTCAGTAATTCTTTTTCATGAACCACAATTAGATTGCACTAGACCAAGAATAGTAATTTTGCTACCTAACTTCCTTCTCTTAGTAATTGTATGGTCACAAGAGATGTGAGGATAGGTATCGAAATAGCCCCTGAAGGGTTTGGACAGTTGCAGGAGTGAATTTTGTGAATTCTATTAACTATTACCTGTCTACTGTGTTGGGATATTGGTACGAGATTTCAAAGAGGACAGATATGATTTGAAGATGCCCGGCCTAGACTTAGTCGGGAATTCTAAGACGCTAAAAAAGAGAAGTTTCTCCATGCTAAATCTTAATACAATGTAGAGAATCACTTAGATGAATGAGTAGAAAGTTTTAGAATATGTGGGAGATTGTCTCTCCGCTACAATATAGGGTAGCTTTATTCATAAACTCCTAATGACTTGGAAAAGAAGAGTGTAGAGTATCTTTGATCATTTTTAGTTAGTTGACCTATTTCGCATGGGTATGCCTGTCTCTTTGGCAGGGTTAGTTTTTCCATTATCATTAGGATGTTATTATGGTAATGTCACGAGGTTGGATAATACTTGGTTCATCTTTTTCAGGGAGACGTGATTGTTAGCTTTGATGGTGTCCGTATCGGGTGTGAAGGGACAGTGCCATTTCGATCAAGTGCACGCATTGCATTTCGCTATCTCATCAGTCAAAAGTAAAGCTTAGTTACTTCCAGAGAAATTAGATTTGCATTTAAGCATAATCCCAAAAGCAATACAATGTTGACAAAAATTAGTCACTTCATTTTCAGTTTGAATAACTACTAACTTTGGAGCTGCTTCTTGAGTGGTAATGCCAAATTTGCAAGAAACTACTTTGATGTTTTCTGCATCAAAATTCTTCTTTTGATTTTTCTTTGGCTAGTGGGGTCATTATCGTCTTATACTACAATCAGGGTTAACTGGTAAATTATTCTATTTCATTGATGACTTGATCCACGATCCTTAGCATCAAATATGAAGGTCCTCATGCTCCCTAGTCATATTACCCCCCTTATTGTAAAGTTTGCACATATGCCTGTTTATATGTTACACAAAGGTTTTGTCCTCTTCAGGTTCACTGGTGATGTAGCCGAGCTTGGTATTATTAGAGCTGGGGAATTCATGAAAGTTCAAGCAGTTTTGAAGCCACGTGTGCATTTGGTATGTTCGCTGGCCCTTTGTTTCTTTGTTGACACCATCATTTAATCTCTGTATAATTGATTTAAATCAGTTGCTCTCTTCTGAAGGTTCCTTATCACATAGAATGCGGTCAGCCTTCATACCTAATAGTTGCCGGCTTGGTGTTTACACCACTATCCGAACCCTTAATAGGGTAAGATTACTAAAGATATCCTTGTATTTTCTTAATGGGGCTAGCATTCTGTTATCTCGTCGAGTAGATTCTGGTGCACCAATTCTTGGACTGAAAGCAATTTGTTCATCTTTGTTTGCCAGGGAAGAATGTGAAGATAGCATAGGGGTGAGTCTCACAAATGGGTGATTGCTCACAAGATTACAAACATTCTACTATGGTTGAAATTAACTGGTTTCTATGAATTTTGTCAGCTAAAACTATTGACAAAGGCTCGATACTCTTTGGCAAAGTTCGAAGGAGAACAGATTGTTGTACTATCACAGGTATATAAAGAGAAAATTTCAGTCTTTGACAATCAATCTGCAACCCTGAGCCACTTGCTGTTTTTTGTATTGGACTTGAAAGTTTGAACACACCCAGCCCCGAGTCAGTGCCACCTCTTTTATGATGCTGACGGGTTAAATCTAAGTAAGGAATGCTATGTTGGTAATCGTTATTTTACTTACAGGTCTTGGCGAATGAAGTGAATATCGGGTACGAGGATATAAGCAATGAGCAGGCAAGTTATTTTCCACTTTGATTTCATAATCCTTCCCAAGTTTAATCATGAAGAATAATTGGTTTGTACATCAAAGTTCCATTTTTAGTCATTTATATTGCTTGAATAAAATCTCAAATAGCAATTTCTTGGCAGATCTTGAAGTTGAATGGCACTCGAATTAAGAACATTCACCATTTGGCTCATCTAGTGGATTGTAAGTGTTGGTACAGATAATCATTTTAGCTTCTGTTACTCTAACCCGAGCAGTTATGAATGGTCATATATGTTTATTCATGCAGCTTGCAAGGATAAATATCTAGTGCTCGAGTTTGAGGACAACTTTCTGGTTGTTTTGGAAAGGGAAGCAGCCGTATCTGCATCAGCTAGTATTCTTAAAGACTACGGAATTCCAGCTGAAAGATCATCCGATCTCTTGGAACCATATATTGATTCCATCAGACCAGATGAAGCAACCGATCAACACGAGTTTGGTGATAGTCCAGTTTCTAATTCTGAATTCGGCTACGAGGGGCTTCTTTGGTCTTGATCATGACCTATAAAGTTCAGTTTAGCTTCTCACCTGGAGCCTTCTTTAGATATCATCTCTAAGATGGTTTACTTTGACAGTTATTTGTTCCTTGATACTTCACACAGATGACCAAGCAATATTTTGTCCATGAAGAATCTGTATAGTAGGGCTTTAGTGCTGTCCTTTTTGTCAAAGCTATTGCAAGATTGGCCAAAAAAGTGGATAATCATTTTCCAGTACAAATGGAGGGAGCAGCAAAAAATGTCCTCCAGTTGAAATTAGTTTGTGGGTGGAAATGTTGTACTATAGATTAGGCATGGAGCATTTTTGAGTGCTTTTTTTTTTTTGTTTCACGGGTATGTAGTCTCCCTTTAGGGAACATGCTTCTCTTTATTTATTTTTATGTTTTGTAATTGACACGATTCAATTTTGACAACAATTAATAAAAGACTATGTTTCGCAAATAGTTCTATTTACATAAACTATCATCCTAAGTAAGGGTGTACATAGGTAGGGTTGGTTTGGATTTTACAATTACCAAACCAAACCAATTGTTTCGGGTTATTAAATCTAAAGACCAGACCAAACCAATAAATCTCGGGTTTTTCAATCTCGGATTTTCGGGTTATTCAGGTTTTTTCGGATTTTTTTCCCGGTAAAATCTTCGTAGAACAAAACATATAACGTATGCTCTAAATATTTCTTTAACCCTAGTAAGATACAACTATATAAAGTATTTTTCAAGAAAATAATACAAAATATGAGATGTGTCATGGCATTATCCTAAAATATTTAACAATAAAGATAATAAAATTATGTAATATAAATATTGCTAATTAAAAAGCCATAATAAAAATAAACATAATCTAAAAGTACTAAGTCATGCTAAAATAAATAGACTAATAAGGGAGTATTAATTATATGACTAAACGCTAAAGAAAAATAAAAATAGGTTATGCATTTTTATCTAAATTATTGAAAAATAAAAAATAAATATTCAATACATTCCCGTTCGTAATATTGAATTGAATGTCTTTTGTTAGCATTAGTATTGATTTAATCTTGGTTTGGGCTTTTGTTAGTATTATTTAATTTACTAATATTAATAGCTATAAAATTTATTGGATCATTCAAAAGTTCTAAGTCCAACCTTGAAATAATACCTTAAAAGATAAAATTATGAATTTTTTTAAGAAATATTTATAAATTACATCACAATAAGTATATTGAGATATTAAATATATCTAAAATTTCTATATATGTAATGTCGGGTTGGTTTGGTTTCGGTTTGATTTTCTTTAGTTAAAATCAAACCAAACCAATTATAGTCGGATTTTTTTTTGAGAAAACCACCCTCTATAGCCCCTCAAAATTTTAATAGCCCATGTTTTGGGGAGAAATTCAAAAATAGCCAGATTTACCACTGGTCGTTGAAAAATAGCCAAGTTTCAAAAGTCATCGAAATTTAGCCACTTTAAATCTGAGCGAAAACACTGTTCAAAATCCGAAAAAATACGCCCGCAAATTTTACGGGAGTTCCAGCATAAGTATGCTTGAACTCTCGTAAATTTTACGGGAGTTCCAGGATAACTATGCTGGAACTCCCGCAAATTTTACGGGAGTTCAAGCATAATTATGCTGGAACTCCCGCAAATTTTACGGGAGTTCCAGCAAGTATAATTGTCCAATATAATATACTGGAGTTTGGAGCACTGGTGCTCCAGTCTCCCGCAAATTTTACAGGAGTTAGCAAAGTATACCAGTCCAGCATAATATGCTGGAGTTCGTACACAAATGCACCAGAACTCCCGTATATTATACTGGACCGGTCCCTGTTGCAGCAAAATAGTGGTTATTTGACTTGATAAACGCTGGCTATTTTTCATTGACCAGTGTGAAAACTGGCTATACCATGATATTTTAACCATGTTTTGTCCTACTTACAAAAAATGGCCCTTTGGCCCAAAAGTATTGCATATAGTAGCCGAAAGGAATGATTATGACAACATAAGCGCTTGTAGCTCACTGGATAGAGCACCTGTTTCCTAAGCTGAAGGTCATAGGTACGACCCCTGCCTGGCACGATAGAGCAACCTTTTTTTGCAATGTATAAATATTGTATCCTAAGTTCGACAGTGTATCCTTGGTGTATATTGAGCCTATCTCGAGTGTACTTGTGTATCTAAAGTGTATATATTTGTGTACCCCAAATGTATTTTGTATCGTGAATGTATAATCTGTCTGAACAATATATCAAAATTGTATATAATGTGTATTTTCTAATATGTAAACATAGTGTATATAAATTATATACAATTTTGTATGTGTAATGTGTGCACACTATGTATTTGGAGTGTATCGTGTATTTTTGTATAGTGACAGTCTTTTTTGTATATATTTTGTATAGTTACATCTATTTTGTATAGTTATATCTGTTTTGTATATTTTTTGTATAGTGACAGTCTATTTTGTATATTTTTTGTATAGTGACAGTCTATTTGTATATATTTTGTATAGTGACAGTCTATTTTGTATATTTTTTGTATAGTGACAGTCTATTTTGTATATATTTTATATGGTGACAGTCTATTTAGTATATATTTTGTATAGTGAAAGTCTATTTTGTATAGTGACAGTCTATTGTATATAAATTGTATAGTCACAGTCTATTTTTGTATAATTTTTGATTCAATACTACTAATTCACTACTAAAGCAAGCTTATATTTTGTATAATGATAGTCTATTTAGTTTATTTTTTATAATGACAGTCTATTTTTGTATATATTCACTATACAATTTTTTTTAGATATAAGGAAGCTAGAGACCTGTAATAGACCTGAGTAGATAAAACAATAAATCAAACATACAGTATTGATCACTACATCGGAATGATTTTTCTTTGAATACTCACTATATTGGAATGATATTCTCCAATAATATACTGGTAGTGAACTAAACTATATCAAAAACATCATAGGCTTATCCAATTGTTGAAATTTATCTTCTATGCCGATGCAATGACTGACTTGATTATATGTTCTTGTTTTGGACGCCAAAATGATTTTTGAACAAATAACAATCCTTCACCATCCTTTGAGTAAGACATCTTCACTTTCCATTTTGCAGACCTAGCCATATTCTCTATTTCAAGTATAGTTTCAGCATTGTCCCGCACAATCAACTTTCCTTCTAGCCTCAGAATCCTGTCCACTTCTGCATATACTGGTACTATCTTGCACCTGTTGGCAACAGAATATCACATACAAATTTTTGTTTCAATACTACTAAGAACCAAATTTTTGGTTCCAATACTTCTAATTTACTTGGTTTATTTCAAAAAGACGAATTTTTATAGGCTAAAGAGAAAATTAAATATACAAGATCCATCAATTTATACACAAATAAAGCCACAATTTCTAGAGCAAGAACACTTGAAATGTCCAAGATGTGATTCACCAAACACAAAATTCTGTTATTACAATAATTATAATCTTTCTCAGCCACGTCACTTTTGTAAGAGTTGTCGTAAGCATTGGACCAAAGGTGGTACTATTAGGAATATTCCAGTTGGCGGCGGTTCTCATAAGAACAAAAAAAGTTCTTCTTCATCCAATAAGAAAATTTCCTCCTCAACGACGTCTTCAGTTTCATCTTCTAAACCTGATCAGATAACAAACCCAAAACCAGAGCCGTTTGGTATACCTGCAATTCCAGCTTTGATAAGATGTAATATACTAATGGATGATATTACAAATTTGGACTGAAATGGTGAATTTTATTGAACTGTTCAAATGTTACAATTGTACCAACGTAATGAGAATTAAAAGACACTCTAAGAATAAGGCTTCTAATCTCAAATGCTTCAAATCTCCATTGAATCCAAGCTATCACCTGAAGAATTAATGGAGGTTGTTAGAGAGAAGGAAGAAAAGAATGAGGAGATTAGAGAGGAAGAGAGCTAGGAGAAGGAGAATAGAAATTACCAGATCATAACTGCCCAATTAGATAGGCCCAAATTCTGTTATAACTCCTTCAGCTGGCCCAACCGTTAGAAAGTTGATAACAAATCTAGACCCTTTATTTCATTGATGTATCTCAGCCGTCCAAATAAGCATGTGTCTCTCACGTGAGTTTGTTTTATTGCCTAATTCATTTCCCTAATTCCTTTCTTCATTTCATCCTTAGCCGACATAATAATACCCCTCCGATGAAAACAATGACCTTGTCCTCAAGGTCAGAGATTAGCCACAAACTCTGGGAATCTACTTCTGATATACCCCCAATCTTCCCAAGTTGCATCCTTAGCCCTCAAATTAGCCCACTGAACCAAAACCTTGACCCCCACTCCATTATTCACCTTCACCATCTTCCTTTGCAAGATTGCTACTGGTTGGACTAAGATACAACCATCCTCATCACAGATCGGAGGTTGTGGCTGTGGAATGATGTCAGGACCTACGCGCTTTTTCAGCTGAGAAACGTGGAACACAGGGTGGATCTGAGATCCTAGCGGCAACTCCAATCGGTAAGCTACTGACCCTATTCTTTGTAGAACCTTGTAGGGACCATAAAATTTAGCACTTAGCTTAAGGTTCTTTCTTACTGCTACTGAGGCTTGCCTGTAAGGTTGAAGCTTTAGGTAAACCCAATCGCCCACCTCTAAAATCCTGTCAAATCTGTTCTTATCTGCATAAAAATTCATTCTTGCTTGGGCTTGAATGAGGTTGTCCTTAAGAATCTGCAACATTTGCTGTCTTTGTGCTATCCAAGTGCCTGCCTGTGACTGAGCTGGTTGGGGTAGTGACCCCAGTGGAATCTGAGGTGGTGCAAACCCATACAGTGCCTGAAAAGGGGTAGTCTTTAAGGAACTGTGATGGTTGGTGTTGTACCACCATTCTGCCAAGGGCAGCCACTTAACCCACTGCTTAGGATTAGTAAACACCATAGCCCTTAGGTAAGCTTCCAAACATCTATTTAGCCTCTCTGTCTGTCCATCTGTTTGAGGATGGTAAGAAGTGGACATATTCAGCTTGACTCCCATGGACTTGAACAACCTCTGCCAAAATTGACTAGTGAACACACTGTCCCTATCAGAAATAATTGTCTTAGGCAACCCATGTAGCTTGTAAATGTCTCTCAAAAACAGGTCAGCCACATCTTGTGCTGTGAATGGATGTCTGAGAGCTAGGAAATGTCCATACTTGGTAAGCCTATCCACCACCACTAGTATAGCATTTCTGTGACCTGATGAAGGTAACCCCTCCACAAAATCCATGGCTATGTCTTTAACATGGTAATTCAGGAATTGGTAATGGCTGTAATAGGCCAGGTGTATGTATGTTTTCAGTCTTCACCCTTTGGCAAGTATCACATTCTGATACCCATTTATAGACATCATTCTTCATATTAGGCCAATAGAAAATCATCCTCTTCCTTTTGTAAGTGCCCTGCTGCCCAGAGTGTCCTCCCAAGGGGGATTGGTGTAGTGCTTCAAAAATCTTAGTTCTTAGATCTGTCCCCTTGCCAATGTAGATCTTCTGGTCATACCTCAAAATTCCCTGCAGTAAGGTATGATTGGAACTGCTGTTGGTATTGGTTATCAATTCAGTTATCAACTTGTGAGCATCAGGGTCATGCTCATAACTATGCACCACCTCACTCATCCAAGTAGGTTCAGTAGAAGATAAGGCAAATAATGTTGATTCTTCCTCCTGTCTCCTGGATAGTGCATCAGCCACCCTATTTTTAGCACCCTTTTTATATTGGACCTCATAGTCAAGTCCCAATAATTTGGTAAGACCCTTCTGTTGCAGAGCAATGGTAACTCTTTGCTCTAGCAGATACTTCAAACTGTGATGGTTTGTTCTTATTATAAAATGGCCTCCTTGGAGATAATGTCTCCATTTATCTACAGCTGATAGTACAGCCATGAATTCCTTCTCATATGTAGATAGACCCAAGTGTCTAGGAGCTAAGGCTTTACTGAAATAAGCAATAGGCCTGCCTTTTTGCATTAAGACTGCCCCCATCCCTTTAGAGCAAGCATCAGTCTCAATTATGAAAGGCTTGTTGAAATCTGCCAATGCTAGCACAGGTGCACTGGTCATGGCTTGTTTAAGGGCTTGAAATGAGGTCTCAGCCTCTATATCCCAGTGAAAGCCATTTTTCTTCAACAGGTTAGTTAGGGGTCTACTTATAATCCCATATGACCTGATGAACCTCCTATAGTATCCTGTCAACCCCAGGAACCCCCTAAGGGCCTTAACAGTTTTAGGAGTAGGCCAAGAAGCCATAGCCTCAATCTTTGAAGGGTCTGTGGCTACCCCTTCTCCTGATATTATGTGCCCCAAATATTCTACCTTGGGCTGGCCAAAAGAACACTTGGACAACTTAGCAAAAAGTTGATCTTTCCTCAATATCTCCAGTACTTTCTTCAAATGTAGGACATGGTCCTCCATAGTAGAGTTGTATACTAGAATATCATCAAAGAACACCAATACAAACTTCCTCAGATACTCCTTAAAAACATGGTTCATAAGTGACTGAAATGTGGCAGGGGCGTTAGTCAGTCCAAAGGGCATTACCCTAAATTCATAATGTCCCAAATGTGTTCTAAATGCTGTCTTATATATGTCTTTTTCCCCCATCCTTATTTGGTGATAACCAGCCCTTAGATCTATTTTAGAGTATATGCATGATCCACATAATTCATCCATTAAATCATCAACCAAGGGAATAAGAAACTTGTCCTTAATAGTCATACTATTTAAAGCTCTATAGTCAATACAAAACTTCCAACTACCATCTTTTTTCTTGACTAATAAAACAGTGGATGAAAATGGGGAATGGCTTGGCTGTATAATCCCATTATTGAGCATTTCACTCACCTGTTTCTCTATTTCATTTTTTTGAAAATAACTGTATCTGTAGGGTCTAATACTTCAGGATTTGCATCTGATTTCAGGGGAATGTAATGGTCATGAGCCCTCTTTGGAGGCAAGGATGTTGGTTCCAGGAAGACATCTGGAAACTGCTTCAACACCTTGTCAATAGCTGCAGGTATTATGCTTGATTCTGTCACTTCTTCTGCTGAAATTGTGAATAAATGAGACCATATGGCCTGCCCTTTCTTAAGCAATTGTCTCACTCCTTTGGTTGACAAACTCTTTAGCTCTGTTTGATTGTAGATCCCCTTAAGCTCTACCCTCTTCCCTTTGTGAGTTACTTGCACTTTATACTCCACAAAGTCAAGTAGGACTGGATTATGCCTTTTCATCCAATCTCCCCCTAATATCATGTCATTGCCCCCCAGCCTAGTTATTCTGACTGCATCTTCAAACTCTACACCTTGTATTTTCCACCTGAATTTGTGGCAAATGTGCAAACTCATTAAGTAGTTGCCATTTGCTACTGTCACTCTCATGGGCACAACTTCTGAAATAAGACAACCTGTTTTTCTGGCTGCCTCCATATCCAAAAAACTGTGTGTGCTTCCTGAATCCAGCAAAATAGTTAGAGAGTTCTTCTTGTCTTCACCCCTCAATTTGATGGTGTTTGGAACTTCAGTGCCAGATAGGGCATTTAGTCTTATTGCCTCATCCACTATCTCTTCTTCTGGAATTACCACTCCTTCTTCTTGCTGTAGGTTCCCTTCTAAATCCTCCTCAGTAGCAGCTGATATAGCATTCAGTTGCCTAGGTTTACATTGATGCCCCTGATGGTACTTTTCTCCACACTTATAACACAACCCTTGAGCCTTTCTACTCTCAAATAGTTTGTTATTAGAAAATCTGGAACCCCCATTTGCACTCTTAGTAGGTTGGGGATAGTAACCTGTAGTTGATCCTTTGTTCCACTGTGCTTTCCCAGCCTTAGTAACAGCTTCCAATAGGTTCTTCTTATGCCTTGCTTTCTCTACTGCCTTGTTGAATTGACTGTATGCCTAATTTCTTCTTTTAACCCTTCTATGAAGAATTCTAGGAAAAACTCTTCTGGTATAGTAGGATTTCTTATTAACACACAAGCCTTGAGTTCTTCAAATTTCTCCAAGTACTCATCTACTGATCCTGTTTGCTCTAATTTTTTGAATTCCCCAATTAGGTTTAATTTGCTATTAGATGCTCCTTCAAATCTACTACAAATTTCAGTAGTAAAATCTGACCATCTAACTACTCCTTTACTTATGTGATAGGAAAAGAACCAGGATTCAGCCTTACCATTGAGGTGAAGGAATGCCTCTTCAAGCTTTTGCTGTGGATCAGTGATGTGGTTATGCTGGAAGAACCTTTCACATTTCCTCAACCATGCACAAGGATCTACTCCATCAAAGTAAGGAATTTCCACTCGCGATTGAGATGAATGGCCATAGTTCCTTCCTCCTGGATTATCCTTGTTTTCCCCCACCCATGGCCTGGTGATCGGCCCAACATTTGAGAGATCCTCCAATGGCGCACTACCCAGAAGTCCATCTCGTGGAGGAAGCAGCTTTTCCACTAACAATTCTAGTTTTTTCCCCAAGTTATCCAACCTTTCATCATTTGTAGTCATGTACTGTTGAAATTGCGTCTCTAATTTCTACAGAGATTCGTCTGTAGCTTTAGATCTTGTCTCTGCTCCTGTCATTTTGTACTAGCCAGGAAGAAGCTCTGATACCAATTGTAATATACTAATGGATGATAATACAAATTTGGACTGAAATGGTGAATTTTATTGAACTGTTCAAATGTTACAATTGTACCAACGTAATGAGAATTAAAAGACACTCTAAGAATAAGGCTTCCAATCTCAAATGCTTCAAATCTCCATTGAATCCAAGCTATCACCTGAAGAATTAATGGAGGTTGTTAGAGAGAAGGAAGAAGAGAATGAGGAGATTAGAGAGGAAGAGAGCTGGGAGAAGGAGAATAGAAATTACCAGATCATAACTGCCCAATTAGCTAGGCCCAAATTCTGTTATAACTCCTTCAGCTGGCCCAAACCGTTAGAAAGTTGATAACAAATCTAGACCCTTTATTTCATTGATGTATCTCAGCCGTCCAACTAAGCATGTGCCTCTCACGTGAGTTTGTTTTATTGCCTAATTCATTTCCCTAATTCCTTTCTTCATTTCATCCTTAGCCGACATAACATAAGAACAGTAGTAGAGTGATTGGTATGACTAACGGGCAATTCAGTTTGCTGTTGGAGTCAAACGTGCTGTAATTTGGGACTTTGCTGGAAGCTTTGAATAAATTAATAATGGGTTCAATTTGTAGTTACATGAATTTGCAAGGAATCAAAATACCAATTTGGGTTCGGGTTCAGGCTCAAATGGTACCCGTCAAAATGGGAGTAATACAAATGGATATTTGGGACGACAGCGGCTTCTTCGGCTGAGGGAGAAGGAAGCTAGGGTTTTGAGTGGCAGTGGTCTTGGGCTAGCCTTTTAATTAGTTTTTGGGCTGTTAATTGTATGATTTATTTTGTGGCTAGTTTTTGTCATTAGTTTTTTCTGGATGGCTACAAATGAAGTTTGCTCTTTTTTTCCAACACCAAACCAAATCAAACCAAACGATAGTCGGGTTTTTTCCTCGGTTTGACTCGGATTATCGGGTTGGTGCGATTTGTCGGTTTCCTTTGTACAGCCCTAATCCTAAGTAAGAAACTTTTGTAAGTAATGACGGCTTGCATTTTAATCATTTCGATTTTAGTCGTCGAGTGTATTTGTTTTTTTTTAATTGTGAATTTTAATCCAGATCTCAATTAGCCATGTCGCCAACCATCAGTCGCCACTACTATTATCTATCACCATCATCTACCACAATTATCAGCCACAAAGTAAATTACCGCCATCAACCACCATCATAACCACTAGCCGTTACTGCTAGTCAGCATCACCACCGTTAGCCCCTTCACCTCCTTCATCATATAAACTTAGCTTTCTAATATTTTATTGATATAATATTAGATTAATTAATATTTATTTAAATTTTATATTTATTAGTTTTCAATAAAGACAAACTTTACATTCAAATGTCGAGAAAATAAATGGTCTAAGTTATTTAGTTTCTAAATATCTTAATGTCAATAAGATCTTAATATTCAACATTAGTTTCACATTGGAGGTGAAAGTTTCAATAGAAAATGTCTGTTTATTATAATTATTTGAACTCAATTTATCTCCCCTATGAAGCTGGCTCAGGCTGGCCTATGTGGGTAGCCTTGGGTTTAAAGTGAATGCTGGACACAATAGTCAACCTGTCATTTGCTGCTCTCTAAGATTTGCTTTTCCAAGAAAGCACTGCATATATCTATTTTCAGTTTGATTCATCGATTAAAGTTGGGTAAAATACATACTCTATCCATCGACCTTGTTCCCAAATTCTGCTTACACACTTGTTAAAGACGGAAATCATATTACACACCAAAACTTTTAAAGGTGTGTCAATTACACACCACTTTGGTGTTTGACCACAGCTGCTTAAAGATTGCTATTACACGCGCCAATCAACATCTGACACGTATCATAAATCGAAAAAAGAAAAAAAACTAAAAAAAAACTCTGCCCCTCTACCCCCCCCCCCCCCCCACTCCACCTCCTCTCCTCATCTTCCCAAAGAAAAAATTACAGAAAAGAAAAAACCCCACCCCCTCCTCATCTTCTCCACCACCACCATAGTACCACCAACCCTTCCACTACAATCACCTTCTTCCCTAACTATAGATTCAAGTCTTTACCCGATTTTTAACAAGTTTTAACAATATCCATAACAAATCCTTATACAAATTTCAAATTCAAGCTCAAACCCAAAGTTTCAAACTTGTTAATGGTGTTTTTTGAATTTTATCAAAATTAATCACCTAAGTAAGTTTTTATTCAACAATAATTATGAATTCAAATTAATTTTCTAGGTCATGAAACACCAAAATCAACAAGACCCAATTAAGTTTTCAAGCTTTTCCAAAAGGTCAATAATGGTGATTTTTACAAGACCCAATAGCTCATCTTTTCTTCTTCTTTTTCTTTTTCTTCTTATTCATGGGGGTTGGTTGGAAAGACGAAACATGAGGGGAGTAGACAAAACTAGGATGGAGGTTAGGGAAGAAGACGAGGGGGGGGGGGGGGGAGGAACGTTGGAGTGTGGGTTGGGGAAGAAGACATGGGTTATTTTTTTCTTTAATTTGGAAAGAAAATAGTTTAAAAAAGGGAGATGAATTTTCTAGTTTTCACGCGCCTCTTTTATGTGTAATACACGCGCGTGACATATGGCAAAAGAGGTGTGTAATTGACACACTTTTAAAAGTTTTGATGTATAATATTATTTCCGTATTTAACAGGTGTGTAAGAGGGATTTGAGTACAAGGTCGATGGGTAAACTATGTATTTTGCCATTAAATTACTGTGGGTCCATGAGTAGTAAATGTGAAGCACGAGAGATAAACAAAGAAAATAGTACTCATATATATTGACCTCTGACCAAGAAAATCTATGTATAGAGACAAAAATATATATGTTCCTCATCACATCACATAGAGACTATACATCTCATATTTTAATTAATTTAACTAACCAACAATCACATCCGATGGACCCCTTCATACTATTATTATACTAATTACTAATACATGAAATTAATTATTCCAGAGGCTTTAAAACCTTCCAGTCAACAAGAGTCCAGAGCAAGAAATTATGAGAGAAGAGAGTTGATATGTGTGGCTATGTTTTGGGCATCTAATGCAATCCCATAAAGTCCTCTCCTAGATAGCCCCACACAGTAGAGTCCATTCTTCCCCTTCCAGTGATCTGGAAATGCTGCTTTTGGAAGTCCATCTTCATTCAAAAGATAATCATCTCCCTACATATATAAATTAACACACCAATTTACAATATACTTTGATAACAACAAAAAATCAAAATTTTTATCCATTATAACAATAAAGACAAGAGACAAGACAAAAGTTTTCAAAAAGTAAAATATACTACCTGAAGCCAGTTGTGAGTAGTTCTCTTGAAGCCAGTAGCAAAAACGATAACATCAAAGGAATGAGATTTACCATTCTCAAACACAACATCATTTCCTCCAGCTATGCGTGTCATTGCAGGTAACACCTGTCATCACCATCATATTTTATCATCACTTTCTGCATTCTTGCTTTTCTTTAAAGCTTGCATGAAACATATTGCATCGATCAGAGTTGTGTTTCTCAATTACGTACCTGGATTTCACCAGACTTGATTTTTTCATGTGTCCCCACCTCAACCACTGGGTACTTACCATACTTTAGTTTAGAAGCAAAGGGTCCCTCTTTTGGCCTTTTCACCCCATAATACTTGCTTATTTCTCCATACTTTACCTTGCTTAATATCACCATTATTAAGTCCACCACCTTGTATGGAACGCTATACTTCAATAACATCACTAGCCCCAAATATGCCATCTCTCTTGATATTAAGTGTATCTGTTTTAAAAAATCAAGACATTTCATCAAGTGATAGTAATTAAGTGGATTTGTAATTTAGAAAATTAATGCGATATATAACAGATTAAACATTAATTAATACCGGGCTTCGAACGATAATGGAAGTTTTTGCTCCATGGTTAGCAAGATCAAGTGCAATTTCCATGCCAGAATTACCACAACCAACAACCAAAACACTTTTACCCTTAAATTTCTCTCCATTTTTGTATTTAGTAGTATGAATGGCCTCTCCTGCAAAATTTTCCAAACCAGGGACCTGAGGAATAAAAGGGTAACTAGCTTCTCCAGTTGCCACCACAAGGAACTTGCTAAAATACTCCTCCACATCACCAGAATTTCCATTTCTAACCTTAACATTCCATTTTCTTGTGGATTCTTCAAAATAAGCAGACTCAACTCTTCTTTTGTACAAAGGAGAGATATTAAAATGGGAAACATAGTCATCCAAGTATTGAATGAACTCTTTTTTGGGTATATAAGAAGGAGAAGAAGAGGGAAATGGAATGTGAGGAAGTTGACAGAATTGTTTATCCAAATGAAGGTGAAGTCTATCATAGGAATATTTTTTCCACATAGAAGCATAACAATCATCTTTTTCAAGAATAAGGTAAGGGACAGAACTTTTTTTAAGACATGCAGCTGTGGCTAAACCAGCAGGGCCAGCACCAACAATAATGACTTTAGGTTCTTCAATTGTTGCCATGGCTGAAATGAAACAAAATTTGTTGTTGGGATTTAGAGAGAAAAGATGATGGATTTATATACAAGGAAGTTAACTAGCTGACAAACTTTTGACAATAGGATAGGAGTAATATTTTCTATTTTTGAGTAACTCATTTATGGTGACTTCAATCCTTCTTTTATTTTTCATTTCCTTTATTTGTTTTCTTACGTAATTTGGTGGATTACGGGTTAATCGTAATCTAATTGATTGTTTGACCATGATTTTGTATTCTCAAAACTTATAAGTAGTAAACATTTTTCATAGTATGATATACTTTTGCACTATCATTTTAACATATTATATATTTATAACACTAGATAACATAGTAGTTTTATTTTCAGATTATTAATCTCACTTTTTTTATGAACAATTAATTAGCATAAAAATAAACTTAAATTTTATGCACGGTAATATATAGTAGATTTTTTACACTATTAAATTGATTTAAATATATAATAGGTGAGTATTCATAGTAAATCATATATGGTAATCTGGAAAATGGACTAATAACATGCTATTACATGGTAAGCTGAATTAATGGTATGGAATAAATTTTTTAACTGTCAATACACATAACTTAAATCGTTACGTTATCAATATCCATAGAAGTTAAATTCTCTTCTTCTTCTTGTTGTTTAGTTTGAGTTGATTTACTAAAGAAAGAATGTTAATAAATGTTTTGTATGCTCATGACTGATATATACCCGTAATCTGAAACATCAACTAATTTTGCAAAGATTTATGGCATAACAACTCACCTAAAATAATATTACTTACGGTAAATGTTGTTATAGAAAATATTTGCTATAGTGAATTATTTACTTTCTCCATTAAGAGTAATTAAAGCATAAAATTTCCCTTTTAGATTTTGATTGCCTACCATATTGAACTTTGACCATAAGAATATTCAGATTAAATCATATAGTATGGTTGTAAAAAAAAAAAAAGAATTAACCCCCGATTTTTACTAGTTGTTCTGGTTCTCTCATCAGAACTTGATAGAAGTCTATTGATTCTTTTTGTTGGGTTGCAATTTTCAATTAATTCACGAGTATGAGTTTAGTCAAACAGTTCATACATATTTTATGCATTAAACTATATGTGCCATTATTAAACAATTACTGGCCAAGTTCGATTACAACAATGGCAAGAAATTCTAAAATTTGTACTTCGGAATTTTCTTTTCATGTTAGAGGAAAAAGAGCGCTTATATTTTCAAGTGTCTTTTGGTTTTGGAATTTATAATTTCGTTCCAAATTAACATTTATGCATATTTAATTCTAATACATAATTCAATCACCTCCTAATTTTTAATTTAATTGAAGTGTATAATAATATTAATACTATGTTTCTCTCTCGACTCTATCTTGATGAAAATATATTTGTAGAGTTTATTATCAGACACTTGTATTTATTCATGTTCAATTTACCATACGAATTCATCAAAATTGGATCATAAAAACTAAAAAGGAAGCATAAGTATGAAAACATTTTCAGCCAAACACATCTCTCCCCTAATGATTTTAGGCTGCATAATTAGAGCTAGCTGAGACAAGTTAGCTATAGTAGAAGGAATACTTTGGATTACGTAGGATAAAATCTATCCAATGTCTGGTACACTTTCAACCTTTCGGTTTCTGGCTCTGGGTTAGCAGAAATAATCAAGATAACTTTTTTTATTTTTGTTTTTTACGTTTGGTAATTGCTTTTGTTTTTTATTGCTCTCCCATCGTTAATTACGTTTCTTTTCTCCTCAAGAGCTTTTAACTTGAAAAGAGTTAATATAAAACTTTTCGGAGAAGTTATTATTTTAGTGGATGCCAGTGGTAGTTATATTAAAAGAAAAAAAAATTCGTGATAAAAATGTCACGAATCTTAATTTGTATGTACTCTAAAATTGTTATAATTTGCCTTTCTACGAATTGTGTTGGGCTGGATTAGATTGGATCAAATATTAAAAAAAAGGAAGAGGATGACCTAAGCTCGTTATTTTAAAAAAGTTTCTTATAAAGGATGATTAGTTATTTTCATGAAGGGCCGAGTGAAAATAGAAAGTTACATTGAAAATCAATGCAATCGACAAAAAAAGTCGATCCCATAATAAATACCTGTTTTTTCATATTCTTCCATTACTTTTTCGGGTTCGATCTTTTATTGAAGCAAAATTTGATGTGATACTTTAAATAATATAACTGTAGCATATTCAAGTATATAGTTGTTGTCACAGATGCAGACCTATGGCTTAGGTTGAGGGGCTATTGGACCCCGTAAGTTTCGGCAGAAATCTAGTATATCAGTGGCGGATCTACATTAGCTTTTGTGGGTGCTTAAGCACCCATTACCTTTAATCATATGTAGTAAATTTACATAGGCAATTATAAAAATATGTAGATAAATATAGAGTGAGCACTCACGATTAAATTCATTTTTTCTCTTCTTTTGAAAATTGTATCGGTTAGCACCCATAACTTTAAAATCCTGAATCCACCACTGTAGTATATGTATATGTATATACCTTGAAAATAATTAATTTAAATTAATTGACACCCTTAATGCTAAAAGCCTTTAGGGAACACTGATTAAACATAATATTGTGCTCCCATCGCATTAAATTCCTGGATACGCCTCTGGTTGTTGATACTTTAAATACTATAACTTTAACATGTTCAAGTAGCTAGTTGTCTGTCATTGCTTGCACGTTCAAAATAAGAACTTAGAACAAAATATTCTTGATGTGAAATCACAGCCAAATCAGGTATACGTGGACTTGAATCGTAACACATATATCTATTTATTGGAATATAGTATAATCAGAGGCGGATCCAGGATTTAAAGTTTATGGATTCCTACCATAATTTTAAACTAATGTGCAATACTAACTGGGTTCACAGTTAAATACTTACAAATATTTAATGAATTTTTTAATATAAATACAGGGTATACGCAAAAGTTACTGGATTCCCGGAAGCCCATATTCAATGCTCTAGGTCAGCCACTGAGTATAACATGTGATTTTCACCGAACATAAAGGAAAAAACTCTTATGCCTGCAGAAATATGATATATGAATATATCAATTCAAGCAATTTTCAAATAGATCAGGATTACTGGATGGCTGACATGTAATCGATATGTGTAGCGGGATCATATTAAATAAAGAGTATGTTATTATTTTAGATAACCAATTTGATGAATTATTCCTAAAGGTTGACATCAAATTAGTGCTAGTTCACCTCAAACTAGTGCTAGTTGATGAGAGTTACTTTGGAAACAAAAAAATAAAATCATCGCAATATAACACCAAAGAAAATGAACAAAAAAAAGGCATAATACCTGGGAATCCCTGAACTTGGCAGCATTTATTCAGTCATACTTGAACTATTGTGATGACCCGATAGGTCATCTAGAGCTTTAACTCTTAATTTTGTGTTTTGAAATCTCAAATAGCTCCTTTTAGCCTTTCTCGTTTATGTGCGCAATCCGTGTCTTTTTCCGAAAGGCTTTTATGTGAAAAATTGATTAAAATGTGAAATCGTGGTTTAAAACTCATTTGAGTTGACTTCGGTCAATATTTTGAGCAAACAGACTCGGATACGTGTTTTGACAGTCCCAATGGGTCCGTATCGTGATATGGGACTTGGGCATATGCCCTGAACCGAATTTCGAGGTTCCTAGCTTGATTTATCGCAATTTGTTGAAAATTTAAAGTTTAAAGAAATTTCAAGTTTGACCGATGTTTGAATTTGTTGCTACCTGGTTCGAATTTTGGTTCCGGAGCTTGGCATAGGTTCATAACTGTATTGATGACTTGTATGCAAAATTTGGTGCAAAATGAAGTTGATTTGACATGATTCGGACGTTCGGTTGTTACAACGAAAGTTCTTAAGTTTTATTGAAAATTTCATTCGTTTTGGTGTCCAATTCGTAGTTCTAGGTGTTATTTTGGTATTTTGATCGCGCGAGCCAGTTCGCATAACGTTCTTCGATTTGTGTGCATGTTTGGTTTGGAGTCCCGATGGCTCGGGTGAGTTTCGGATAGGCTACGGATGTTTTCGGACTTAGAATTTCTGGTTTTTTTAGCTTCTGCTGTCACTTGATGCTTTCTTCTTCGCGATCGCGAAGATACTCCCGCGATTGCGAAGAGCAAACTGAGCTGGGGAAGGGATTTACCTTACACGAACGCGGGGAATAGGTCCCGAATGCGAAGCCTTGGGGGGTTTAACCTTCGCGAACACGACCACCCACACGCGAACGCGAAGTTTTGTGGGGCTCTGGGAAGGCTGGGCTTATGTTCTTCGCGAACGCGATGGTCAGGGGGGAGAAATCATCACGAACGCGAGGGATATTTCGCGAATGCGAAGGCCATTTGGGCCGCTGTGCTTCGCGAACGCGGCAGGCCCTTCGTGAACGCGAAGAAGGCCTGACGCTAGTGATTTAAAATATTTCAAAGACGGGATTTCACCCATTTTCACCATCTTTCCATTCGAGCTTGGCTTAGAGGCGATTTTGAAGAGAAAATTCATCACCAATTCATAGGTTAGTATACTTTAACTCATTTTCTTCCATTTCTAACAGCACCATTAATTTCTAGCCTTAATCTTTGTTTTTCCATGGTAGAAAACTAGGGATTTGGGAAGAATTGGGATTTTGTTTTGCAAATTCGGGATTTGGACCTCAATTTGAGGTCGGATTTTGAAACTAATTACATAATTGGGCTCGGGGGTGATTAGGTAAATGAATTTTGGTCCGAATCTCGAGTTTTGAGCAAACGGACCCGGGATTGACTTTTTGGGAAAGGTGTAAAAATTCTAACTTTATGTATTGTAATTGATTCCCTTAGCATTATTTGACGTTATCGAATCGACTTTGGTTAGATACGATTGATTTGCAGGCGAATTCTAGAGAAAAGACCCCGGTAAAGCTCTGAATTGGTTGCGAAGTGAGATAAGTGTCATGGTTAACCTTGACTTGAGGGATTATGACTTGTTTGCCTATTTTCTACGTGTTTAAATGTTTGGGTATAACGTATATGTAAGGTGACAAGTACTTATGCGTTGTTGTTGGATTAAAGCATGCTGGTGAGACTTGTTTCCTTGTAATTTATTGCCTTCTTTGCTTATGATATCCATGCTTAGATTAGTTTATTACTTACTTGATCGCTCTTTCCACATTTATAAATTAATTGTGATGGTTGAGTATTTTTGGAAGTTGAGGTTTAGCATCTTGGAACCTTTATTGACGTATGGTTTATTCTTGTATTATCTATCTCCCAAATTTTTTATATTCATTACTACATGGTAAGGGAGAGTGTTTAAGAACGAAGAGTGATGCCGTGCCGTTTGTTGCTTTATTTATGGATTAATACATAGTGAGGAAGAGAGTTAAAGCACGAAGGGTGATGCCGTGTCATATTTATCGTTTCATGGTGAGGTTGAGAGTTCATTGGTTGATGATTTATTTGACTGATTTGTGTCGTCACTCCTGTTGTAGTTATCGCGTCTTGTTCCCCTTTTGCATCTGCCCTCCCAATCGTACATATTAAATCTTTATTTGTTAATATATTGCACATATATCTATGTTTGTACAGGTTAAATTATGTAAGTGTCCTGTCATAGCCTCGTTACTACCTCGTCGAGGTTAGGCTCGACACTTATGGAGTACATTGGGTCGGTTGTGCAGATTTTGATACTGGTCCCATTTATACGTGAGGTGCATCAGCACGAGTATCACATTTGGAGACTCGAGGTAGATCTACTGGCGTCCGCAGACCTTGAAGTCCCCTTCCTCTTTCCTCATTTACTGTTCATTTCATTCGAAACAGTTGTATTTTTTTCAGACCCTATTTGTAGAACTTCTAGTAGCTCCTGCACTTGTGACTCCAGATCTGAGGTTATACTTAGATATTTTGGTTATTATGCCACTTCGTACTTCATTTTAGTTTAATTTCAGTTTAATTGGTTTTAATTATTTGAATTGTTTAAACAAAATTGGCTTAGGAATTACTCTAACATTGGCTTGGCTAGCGATTGAAACGTTAGGCGCCATCACGGTCCCAAAAGTGGTAATTCCGGATCGTGACAAGTTGTTATCACAACCCTAGGCTGCCTAGGTCTCACGAGTCACGAGCTCGCTTAGTAGAGTTTGGAGGATCGGTACGGAGACGTCTGTACTTACCTTCCAGAGGTTATGAAGTTTAGGAACAATTTCACTTCTATTCTTCTGTATCGTACGATTTTATTCTATCATTGATTATTGAACTCTTCTATTCTTGTTCTCTCACAGATGGCGAGAACACGTACTATATCTACAGATGGACCGCAGGCGGAGCCCCGAGCGGCAGCTCCTACTAGGGCAGAGGTCGAGGCCGAGGCAGAGACAGAGGCAGAGCTCAGCCTAGAGCTCGAGCAGCAACACCAACAGTGGAGCGTCAGGTAGATTTTGATGAGGATTTTCCAGCTCAGACTGTACCTGTTGGACTAGCTCAGGTCCCGGAGGGGTTCATAGCCACTCTAGTACTTCAGGACGCTCTAGTCCATTTGGTGGGACTTATGGAGAGTATGGCCCAGGCCGGTACATTTTCGGTGGCACCAGCCATCTCTCGGGCTGGGGGCGGAGCACAGACTCCGGCTACTGACACTCCGGAGCAGATGGCTCCCCAGTATCAGAGTCCAGCAGCCCCGCCAATTGGGGTAGTTCAGCCAGTTGTTGCGGTACAGGCCGGTGATAGGCCCACTATGTCTTCTGAGGCTTCATTGAGATTGGACAAGTTTACTAAGCTCTTTCCACTTCACTTTAGTTGTGCACCTTCTAAGGACCCACAGGATTATCTTGACTGCTACCATGAGGTGTGATCGCAGCCAACTCCGCACTACTAATAAGTAGCAAGAGAGGGTCCCAATAGCTTTTACCCGATTTTGGATCGGGATCGAATCCACAGAGAGGTAGGATTGGAATCGAGTATCTATCTAGTTTAGGATTGCGTATGTGTTCTTAATTGGTCTTCTATTCATTTTTGGTTTTTCTTTATATTCTACTCTGATCTAACTACAAATTATAATTGCAACTAAATTAGACTAAGAGTAAATTGCTACAGGTTGTATCTAATGGTTTATAAGGCACTAGGGTAATGACTTTCACCTAGGTGGCTAATTAACGGGTAATTGCATCTAAGGCACGATTGACATGATTGGGGAAATATGTTATAACCGTTGCTCGATACTACCCACTCTACACCTCTCGGTAGAAAAAGTGGTTTTGCCCAATTGACTCTCTCAAGACCAATTAGGTATGCATATATGCCCAAGCAACTAGGGTTCAAGTCGGGTAATTACTCTCTCGAGGTTTAACCCTTTAATTGGGACTATCAAATCTCTTGAGTCCATCCCAATTCCTTGTTGAGTCAATTTTGGAGACTTAGGTTCTCTTTCTCAAGAAGAGCCTAGGTCAACATAGCACAACTAGTGTTTGCAACCACTAATTCATAAATTAAACCATAAAATTGACCCAAATAACAAACACCCATAATCAATCTAACCTTAAATCACAACACCCATCAATTACCCATACTAGGGTTGAGCCAAAACCCTAGCTAATGGGTCTAGCTACTCATGCTTGAAGATAAAATCAGAGAAATAGATGAAGAGAAAGACATATTAATTAATTACTAATGTAAATACAAAGATTCAGCGATTAAAACTAAGTAAGAGTGCCCAAAATGGCTAATAAATGTCTTCTCACGAGCGCAACTAAAGTCTGATAAAATCTGATGCCCTAAAAATTGAAAAAGAATCTATTTATACTAAGCTGGAAAAACTGGATAAAATTTCCCCTGCGGGGTCAGTGCGGACCGCACAAAATGGTGTGCGGCCGCACTAGGCTCTTGAACTTGAAATTTCGACTCTCTGAACCCAGGCTCCGCGGACCGCACAGAATGGTCTGCGGCCGCGGAGGCTTCTAGCGCGGTCCGCACAAAGTCGACTGCGGACCGCACAGGCTTGAATCTTTCCACTTGGCATCTCTCTGAACCTTGCCTCTGTGGACCGCAAAGAGTGGTAGTGCGGCCGCGGAGGTCCACCGCGGACCGCACAAATTTTAGTGCGGCCGCATTTCTCCGAAGCCTGAAATGCTGAGTCTCTGAACCTCTCTAGTGCGGACCGCACAAAGTGTAGTGTGGCCGCACTAGGCCTATTTTTCCTGAGTTTGTCATGTCTTTGGTACTTGTGCAGGTTTCACTCCTTTTGAGCCGCTCTTTGACATCTTGTCACTTTGTTGATCAAACCTGCAATCAAGCACAACTTATGAGCCTTTTTGGACTATTTTGTATGAATTTATAATCAAAGCATAAGCACAAAGGGGTATAAAATGCGTCAAAATCCCTAGTTATCAACTCCCCCAAACTTGAGCTTTTGCTTGTCCTCAAGCAAACAAAATAAGACCCACCCCTTAAGGGACAATCCAAGAAATTTTCAGCTTTCCTAAAGCAACCTCAACTAGCATCAATTGGGACTAACAATTTCCCTTGACACACATGAGTCATTAACAACATTTAACATTTGACAAACCACGGATCAAGTGCGACACAAGAGCATCAAGAGTTGATTCAACACATCAAAGAACTCTTTCAATTACTTTGGTCATTGTGGAACCCAAACTCACACATCCTCAACTCTCCCTAAGCAAACCTCACCTTTAGAATATTGGCACACAAAACGAGGTTATTGGAAATTCACTCATCTCTCTCAAGGAAAGGTCACAAGTCCGGCTCTAAGTACCATATGCTTGCCCCTTATGTAAGTATCCACTAATGTAAGCTTTATTCGACTCAAGATCATATAGGACTTTTGTGGAGTCATTATAAAGGCTTTTGGTTTGTTCAAGTGGGTTCCATCTTCCCTTAAGCACTTCTTTTGATTCATTTGGCACAATTCACTTGACTCTTTGAGTCATTTTCACTTCTTTCTAAGGGGTTAGAGAGACACATTGTCACTCTTTCTTATGCATTTCAAATCTTTTCTCCTTTTTTCAAGTTTTCACACCTTTCATTCTTTGATTTTCTTGAATCCCTTTTTATTCTTTTTCACATTGATCATTCTTTTTGTCTTTTTGACTTTCTTTGTTTTTCATTGCCTTTCCTTTTCTTCATTTTTGTGCCTTTTTGCCACTTTGTTGCAATCCTCGTCTCTCCCCCCCAAACTTATACTTTTGCCATGTGCTAAAGGAAAGATCGGGTGCCAAGATAGGGTATCTTTTAGAACGGGTATAGGCTTGTATCATGGTTCTTGAAAGAAAAAGGTCTAAGGCTCAAAAGGGTTAACTAGGGATCTTATCATTGGTAGGCTATGAAATTGTTAAAACTATCATTTGGATCAAGGAGAGCCTATAATCACATCTCAAGTCAAAATTCACCTAGGATTTCCCCTCAACAAACATTCAGGGCAAGTTCTAGACCAATGGCTCGGGACTTGGACTTGCAATTCAATTACTCACCACACAAGCTAAGGGATTGATAAAGACATAGAGTTGGGGGCCCACAACGACCTTAGATACGATTTGAGCACACAATGGTCCCGAAAAACTACTTGATGATTATCGGCCAACGCAAGAGTCTCAAGGTCACAACTTTCACCATCCTAAACACAACAATTTATTTTTGACCATAAGATCAAAGGCAAATGTGCTAGGCCCAAGTGAATCTTTGCTTGAAGCACCCTTAACTACTAACTACTAAAAACCAAAAAAAACAAAAGAAAAACAGACTCAAACCCTTAAGAAGGTTGTCACGCCATCCATCATTGGGAAGAGCCACCAGGTTCACACAACACTTCACCTTTGGAAAGAACCGTGGCATTAAGAAAACCAAAGGCTTATTGCAAACTCCAAAAGCAAAAAGCTATGAATCACAAATAAGAAGCTAAAAACGAAAAATTTTGCGGAAAATAGAATAAATATATACAAGAGGGGATTTGAATATACAATAGACGGGATGAATATATACAATGAAATGTAACTTTATATACAGACCCAAAGTAAGATGAAAATGCGATAAATGTAAATAAATATCAAATTATATACAGACCAAAGATGAAAAATCAATAAAGCATAAAAATGTATCAACATATACAATCATCCAAAATGTAGGGCTCACCCCCTCAAATGAAAGTTGGCATTGTCCCCAATGCCAACTAGTCTAAATAAGCACCAAACGATATAGAAAAAGGATATAGAAGACTCCCTAAGCCGTGTCTGTTTGCATAGGATCATGGGTGGTCCCTGGGTCCTCTGTGTGCTCGGGAACCTCAGACTTGTTCCCGGTGGTCTGCTCTGCTGCTACTAGGACCTGGGCCTGGACCTGGACAAGCTCTGGAACTGGTACATCCTGTGGCTGACCACCTTCAGCTATCCTCCTTGTATCCTGGACCGCTCCGTATCAACTTTCTCACCGGCCACCACTCCCTAAACTTGTGGTACGCCACCTGGCTCACAAACCTATCCTCCCAAACATCGAGCTTTTTAGTTCGGGCAATGCATCCCACCTGAGGCTCACCACCTTCAACTACATCCTCATCCCCTTGTACCTCCTCCTCAACTCTGTCTGCACTCTCCCCGGATAATGAAGCTGTGGGGGAGGTGGAGTATTCACCACTGCCGGCTGCTGAGCCCTCAGGCGTCTCAGTGGGAACATGCTCTGGTGCTTGGGCAGTGGGTGATGGTGGAGGGGTATCTCTTAGCCTGAATCTCTCTGGCCAATCTTCAACATATTCTGGCACAGAGTCTGAAGAAATTTCCCTTGATGGCTGGTACTCACTCCCCGAGGAATGGGAAGCAGCTCTGTCTGCAGCTTTGATTAGTTTTCTGGTCTTCTTTATGTTTTCCCGAGCTTGGGGAGTGAGTTTTATCATCTTCTTCTTCCCTCCCCGGGAGGGTTCTCCTTTTCCCGGTTGTTTTGAGCCTTTTCCTTGTTGTCTCACCATTGTCCGCAAACATCATTCAATGTATTTGTTAGTATAAATCAAGGCAGTTCAAGTTATTGCAGCAGAACAAATTGCAGAACAGAGTCACAGTGTTGCAGAGAGCTGCAAAAATAGCGCAGTGCGGACCGCACAAAATTGTAGTACGGCCGCACAGGGACCACTGCGGACCGCAGAGAATCGACCGCAGTCCGCACAAGTGGGGAGAGGGGGGGGGGGTTCCAAAACATAGCCTCTAATTCTCATCAGTGCGGTCCGCACAAAAGCAACTGCGGCCGCACTGGGGCACCGCGGACCGCACTGAATTGGCCGCGGTCCGCACAGGGTGCCCAGATTTGGCACTAAACTAGGGTTTCCAAATTTTGCTTTTAAGTTCAAATTTTTGCCTAATTAGAGTCCCTAATTGATTACTCAGTCCATTACGCCAACTAGGTGTACAGGAACCAAAAGTCTAAGTATTCTAACCTAACAATTCAAGAAATTACAGGAGAGGGAAGAAATAAAAGCTAAGAAAAATAAAAATTAACTGAAATTGACAAAATTAAACAAGTGAAAAGGAAGATTAATGTACCAGATAGTGAGATGAATCGAATCAAAGCAATGCAAACAAGCAATTACGATCGAAGAAAAAGATGAACAGTGTTTAGAGTCTCTGAGGTTCAATTTTGCGAAAAAGGTAAAAGGAGGTCCTCAGGGTCTATTTATAGAAAAAGCCTTGGGGCCCATTCTCACCTACCAGTGCGGACCGCACAAAATGGACCGCGGTCCGCACTGGGCTATTTTATTCCAGCTCAACTCAGTAACCCACCACGGTCCGCACAAAATGTACCGCGACCGCGGTGGTCCACCGCGGACCGCACCAAATCAACTGCGGTGGTGGTGGCAAACTTCAGAGAGCAATTCTTGTCACCCTTTACCAGTGCGGACCGCACAAAATGGTAGTGCGACCGCACTGGAAACTTCAGAGACCTGTGCAATTTGTCAATTATGTCCTGCACTGCATCAACTCAACCCTGCAACATCTCATAACCAGTTAGCCTAAAAATCAATCCTATACTACAAAGAAAATCAAAGAAACAAAAAGAAAAACATATGGGTTGCCTCCCAAGAAGCGCCTGATTTAACGTCGCGGCACGAAGCGGGTTACCATCACATCATTTGAAATGGATAGGTGCCACCACGTGGCTGTCATCAATTTTCCCAAGATAATGCTTGACACAATGCCCATTCACTCTAAAAACTTCACCATTTTTGTTCTTCAAATCAAGAGCACCAAAGGGGGTCACCAACACAACTTTAAACGGTCCACTCCATTTTGATTTAAGCTTTCCTGGAAACAGATGTAACCGGGAATTGAACAAGAGAACCAAATCACCAACTTTGAACTCCTTTCCACGAGCATATTTATCATGAAGGTACTTCATCTTGTCCTTATACAAGGATGAACTAGAGTAGGCATGGAACCGGAATTCATCAAGTTCATTGAGTTGTTCAACATGAAGATTGGCCGCAACATCCTACTCAAGATTAAGCTTCCTCAAAGCCCACATGGCCTTATGCTCCAACTCCACTGGTAAATGACATGCTTTCCCAAACACCAACCGGTACGGAGACATACTAATTGGGGTCTTGTAAGCGGTCTGGTAAGCCCATAGAGCATCATCTAACTTTTAGACCAATCGGTCCTATTGGCATTGACAGTTTTGGACAAAATGTTCTTGATCTCCCTGTTAGACACTTCAACCTGGCCACTTGCTTGACGATGATAAGGCGTAGACACTTTGTAGTTGACACCATACTTGGAAAGCAAGGCATCAAAAGCTCTATTGCAAAAATGCGATCCTCCATCACTAATAATTGCCCAAGGTGTACCAAACCTTGTGAAAATGCTCTTCTTCAGAAATTCCACCACACTCCTAGCTTTATTGTTGGGCAAGGCCACGGCCTCCACCCATTTTGACATATAATCAACTGCTACAAGAATGTAAGTGTTTCCACACGAGCTTACAAAAGGGCCCATAAAATCGATACCCCATTCATCAAAGATATCAACTTCAAGAATTGTGTTTAGAGGCATCTCATCTTTCTTGGAAATCCCGCCCGCTTGTTGACATTGATCATATCTTTTTACTAGATCACTTGCATCTTTGAACAAGGTTGGCCAATAAAAACCACAACTAAGAACTTTCGAAGCCGTCCTCGCCCCTCCATGATGGCCACCATAGGGGGAGGAATGACAAGCCTCTAGAATGCTAAATTGCTCCTCCTCAGGTACACACCTCCGGATGACTCCGTCGGTGCAAATCTTGAACAAGTATGGCTCCCAATAAAAGTCCAAACTATCCCGTTTTAGCTTCTTCCTTTGGTTAGAAGAGAGCTCACACGGGATGATGCCAGTCACAAAGAAATTAGCAATATCCGTAAACCATGG
The DNA here is from genome assembly GCF_001879085.1 of Nicotiana attenuata. Lineage (NCBI taxonomy): Eukaryota > Viridiplantae > Streptophyta > Magnoliopsida > Solanales > Solanaceae > Nicotiana > Nicotiana attenuata. Next base: position 98,973 of record NW_017670550.1, read on the forward strand.
CATAGCACACATCGACACAGAAAGTAGTTACTCATCGGGGAATGTATCATTGATCTCTAGGCCATCACACGGCCTACATTCCTCCTCCAAGCAGGACAAATGATCCGCCACTTGGTTTTCACTACCTTTCCGGTCCACTATCTCCAAATCAAACTCTTGAAGAAGTAACACCCATCGCATCAACCTTGCCTTGGAGTCTTTCTTTGTCATCAAATACCTAAGGGTGGTATGATCGGTGTGCGCTATGATTTTGGCTCCCATAAGATATGGCCAAAATTTTTCCATGGCGAACACAATAGCCAACAATTCCTTCTCCGGCACCGTGTAGTTCCTTTGATCTTCATTCATAGTCTTACCTGCATAGTACACGGGATGAAACATTTTGTTCACTCTTTGACCCAACACAGCCCCAACCGCAACATCACTTGCATCGCACATGAGCTCAAAAGGCAAACTCCAATTGGGTGCGGTAATGATCGGGGTGGTGGTGAACTTATGATTAAGGAGTTCAAAGGCCTCCATGCATTTCTCATCAAACACAAACTTAGCATCTTTCTCTAGAAACTTGCAAAGAGGATTCATTACCTTCGAAAAATCCTTAATAAATCGTCGGTAGAACCCTGCATGCCCAAGAAAACTCCTCACCCCCTTGACAGAAGTGGGGGGAGGAAGCCTTGAAATCACCTCTATCTTGGCTTTGTCTACTTCAATCCCATGCTTTGAAATTTTATGGCCCAACACTATGCCCTCTTCAACCATGAAGTGGCATTTTTCCCAATTTAGCACAAGGTTGGTGTCTTCACACCGGGCCAAAACTCTATCCAAATTTCCCAAAAACTCTTCAAAGGAATCACCAACCACACTAAAATCATCCATAAAGACCTCCAAAATGTCTTCCACCATATCGGTGAAAATAGCCATCATGCATCGTTGGAAGGTCGCCGGAGCATTGCACAACCCGAACGGCATCCGAGAAAAAGCAAATGTGCCATATGGGCAAGTGAATGTGGTCTTCTCTTGGTCCTCCGGAGCAATTAAGATTTGATTATACCCCAAATATCCATCCAAAAAGCAATAAAAGGCACGTCCCGCAAGGCGATCAAGCATTTAGTCATGGAATGGCAACGGGAAATGATCCTTGCGGGTCGCTTTATTCAGCTTCCGGTAGTCTATGCAAACCCTCCACCCGGTAATTGTCTGAGTAGTAATAAGTTCATTGTTGTCATTTGTCACCACAGTCATCCCACCTTTCTTCGACACACATTGCACCGGAGAAGTCCATGAGCTATCGGAGATTGGATACACCACACCTGCATCTAGCCACTTGATCACTTCTTTCTTCACCACCTCTTGCATTGCCTCATTGAGCCTCCTTTGATGTTCCAAGGAGGGCCTTGCATCATCCTCCAAAATAATCTTGTGCATGCAAAATGCGCGGCTTATTCCCCGAATGTCAGCCAAAGTCCATTCAATTGCCTTTTTCCGCTTTTTGAGCACCTCCAAAGTGGCCTCAACCTGCATGTTAGTAAGGCAAGAAGAAAGAATAACTGGTAAAGTTGAATTAGAGCCCAAGAATTCATACCTGAGGTGTGGAGGTAATGGCTTCAACTCTAACACGGGGGTTCCTCGATTGAAGGCTTTGTTGGAGGCGTCTTTCGATTTTCAAGATCCAAAGAAAGTTTCCTAGGCTCATAAGAATAAGAGCCCATCCCATGTAAAGCATTCACGCACTCCACTCGGCCCGCATCATCATTGACATCCAAATTCAACAATACGGCTTCCAAAGGGTCCTCAACATTGATCGTTGCACTGGTGTCATCAATTATCACAGCCGTGACTAAATCCACAAATGAGCACACTTCGGTACAATTGGGCTGCTTCATTGACTTGCACACATGAAAGACTACCATTTCATCACCTACCCTGAAAGTGAGTTCCCCTGCTTCCACATCAACTAGAGCCTTCCCCGTAGCAAGGAAATGTCTCCCTAATATGATCGGGACCTCATAATCTACCTCACAATCCAATATCACAAAATCAGCTGGCAAGATGAATTTGTCCACCCGGACGAGCACATCATCAACAATACCCAATGGTCGCTTCATAGATCGGTCTGCCATTTGCAATCGCATGGAAGTTGGCCTCGGAGGCCCAATACCCAAAGTCTTGAAAACTGAGAAGGGCATTAAGTTGATGCTTGCCCCAAGATTACATAAAGCTTTGGCAAAGTCTACAGTACCAATAGTGCACGGGATAGTGAAAGCACCGGGATCCTCTAATTTCGGGGCCATTGAATGTACTATAGCACTAACTTGGTGGGTCATCTTGATAGTTTCACAGTCCATTGATCTTTTCTTTGTAACCAAATCCTTCATGAATTTAGCATAACCAGGCATTTGCTCCAAAGCCTCCACCAAAGGCACGTTGATGGATAAGCTCTTCATCATGTCAATGAACTTTTTGAATTGATTCTCACTTTTCTGCTTGGCTAGCCTTTGAGGATAGGGGGGAGGTGGCCTAGGCAAAGGTGCCTTGGCTTTTGGCACAACCGGCTCCGGCATGTCAATTACGTGCTCCCTAGACGGGTTCACGGCCTCTTGAGTTTCCACCTCGGTTTCATTAATGTCAATCCTCACTTCATTGTTCACATTGTCATCAACCACATCTTCAACTACCAAAGGAACCGCATCTTCTTGCAACTCAACATCATCTTCAACAACTTGCTTTTGTTTCGAGGCATTCACATCACCGCCTCTCCCACTTCTTGTTGTAACCGCCATAACATGGTTGTTCCCACCCTTTGGGTTCACTACCGTATCACTTGGTAGAGCACCCTTCGGGCGAGTATTCAATGATTGAGAGATTTGGCCTAATTGCACCTCCAAATTTCTGATAGAGGTATTGTGGGAAGCCAACTGTGCATCCGAATCCGCATTCTTCTTCATCATTTGTTCGAACATAATTTCAATTCTACCCATATCATTGTTGGAAGAACTAGCACCTTGAGAAGGGAAAGGAGGTGGATTGTTCGGTTGTTGGTACATTGGGGGCCTTTGAAAGCCTTGCCCCCGGTTTCCTTGGTTCCCATTGTTCCATCCACCTTGATTGTTATTGTTGCCCCAATTGTTGTTATTACCATTCCAATTCCCTTGGTTGCCTTGATGGTTGTTCTGATTGCCCCAGTTGTTGTTTTGATTATTGTTCCCCCAATTACCACTGTTTTGTTGTTGATTGCCCCAATTGCCCTGGGGTCGCCACTGTTGTTGGTTGGAAGAGTTGCCCCGTTGGCCTTGAAAATTATTCACATATTGTACCTCTTCACTTTGCTCATCATAGCCATCATTTTGAAACCCATCACAATCATTATCAAATTGCTCAGCATTCCCTTGGTTGTGTTGTCTTCTTTGCCTTCTCTTGTTGACAAGCATATTGACACCCTCCATGTCATTCACGGCGAGGATTTTGGACTTGTTGCAATTGTGCCTTAGCCAATTGGTTCATAGTAGTTGTCAACTCCGCTATAGCTTGCCCACGGTCATGTAATTCTTTATGCAAATGAATAACCGTAGGGTCACCTTGAGGAACATTGGCCCTACTTTGCCATGCGGAGGATGTATCCGCCATATCATCAAGAACGGCACAAGCTTCATCATACGTCAATTTCATAAAATTACCCCCAGCAAGTTGATTCACTATGCATTGATTTGTAGTGTTGATGCCCCGGTAGAAAGTTTGTTGCAACATATTCTCCGTCATGTCATTATTGGGGCATTCCTTCACCATCGTTCTATACTGCTCCCAAATCTCATGCAAAGGTTCCGTGGGCTCTTGCTTGAAGGCCAATATCTCATCTCGAAGTGCCTCCATGTGCCCAGGTGAGAAAAATTTAGCAATAAACTTATCAGCCAACTCATCCCAAGTAGTGATGGAATGGTTGGGGAGTCTCTCGAGCCAATCCGATGCTTTCCCCCGAAGTGAAAAGGGGAAAAGCCTCAACCTAAGAGCATCCTCGGACACATTCGTCTGCTTGCTATCCCAACATGTATCCACGAACCCCTTGAGATGTTTGTGGGCATTTTGATCCGCAGCGCCGGTGAAATACACACGCTGCTCAAGTAAGGTCAACATCACATTAGTTATCTGAAAATTGCCCGCCCGGATTCTGGGAGGGACAATAGCACTTGCATAGCCTTGGTTCGGGAGCACTCGAAGAACCGCTCTTGGAGGTGGCGGAGGAGGATCTGGAACGTTTTCATTAGCATTGGCCTGGCGACCTCGTCGTGGTCCGGGAGGTACAAGAGGCACCTCGTCTTGTCCAATGTCATCTACCTCCTCCCCCGCAAGCACGTTTCCAAGAGGGTCATTAGCATTTAAAGCCATTTGGTACCTGAAGTATTCACACACACAAATTAGTAACAAAGAAGGAAAGAAGAACAATACACAAACCTAACTAAGTAGATAGCCAAAATCGTTAGCTCCCCGGCAACGGCGCCAAAAAGTGATCGCTGCCAACTCCGCACTACTAAAAAGTAGCAAGAGAGGGTCGCAATAGCTTTTACCCGATTTTGGGTCAGGATCGAATTCTCAGAGAGCTAGAATTGGANGGACGTATCCGCCATCTCATCAAGAATCTCACAAGCTTCGTCATAAGTCAACTTCATGAAATTACCCCCAGCCAATTGATTGACTATGCATTGATTTGTAGTATTGATGCCCCGATAGAAGGTTTGTTGTATCATCGCCTCCGTCATCTCATTATTGGGGCATTCCTTCACCATCGTTCTAAACCGCTCCGAAATCTCATGCAAAGGTTCCGTGGGTTCTTGCTTGAAGGCCAATATCTCATCTCGAAGTGCCGCCATGTGCCCGGGTGAGAAAAATTTAGCAATAAACTTATCCGCCAACTCATCCCAAGTTGTGATGGAATGGTTGGGGAGTCTCTCTAGCCAATCCAATGCTTTCCCCCGAAGTGAGAAGGGGAAAAGCCTCAACCTAAGAGCATCCTCGGACATATTCGTCTGCTTTCTACCCCA
>NW_017670550.1:253779-290698 GCF_001879085.1 Nicotiana attenuata
TTGATTTGTTAATTTTCATTGGTTTCTTAATCTAATAGTAAGAATTGGTCGTGTGTCAATTTAGTAGTGACTGGTCCTTTAGAATTTAGGATTGACCATGTCTAGGATTTAGTTTGAAGTTTTGAGTCGATTAAATCTCTCCAGGCTCTGAATGTAAGTTTTTTTGTTCTATTAGCTGTGTTGTGTCGATCTGTTTGCTTACAGTTTTAATCAATACTATTTTGAGCACTGTTTTACTTCGATTTGTTATTAAGTAGTTGTTAATCCAAAAATCAGTAGTCATTTGAATTTAGGATTCGCGATTGGATTGGTGGTTGGGTTAATTTGCGAAAATAGTTATTTGGACCAGGGTCAATTAGAAAGTTTAGTGTAAGTTAATGTAGGCTAGTTATTTCAGAAAGGTTTCGAAGGGTAGTTTAGGCATAGGAAAAGGTACTTTCAGCGATTTGGTAATTTTTGAAAAGGGGTAAGTGGTAGAATAGGGATTGTAATAGGCATAGAACCTTCTAGGGGGGACCATAGTGTAGGTTCTAATAACTAAGTTAGTTGCTTGTGTAACAAGTCAGAAATAATGGGGTAAAAACACTGGAATTAGAATAGGGGACTAAGGTAAAGAAAATCTGAAATTGGACTAAGTTCACCCATAATTAGGTCATTCATTTGCCTTTGAGTAGCAAGTTTTTTGGAAAATCCTAAAAATTTCCCTCCCAAATCAGTATTCTAGGAGTTTTCCAGATCTCAAATCATGGGAAGTTCAAAATTTCTGCTAGAATCTTGTTCTATTCAAAAAAAAAAAACTACTAGAAAAACTAAAAAAAAAAAATATTAATTTCGGAAAGTATGTTTCATTGAAAACTCACAGTCAGTTTGGATTTGGATCAGATTGAAGCCATTTTTGGCTGGTTTGTTTAAGTCGTTGGTTTTCAGAGTTGTTTCTCGGCTGATTTCAAATGGTTCTGGGTTATTTCAAATTGGTTTTTGAGTTAATCTGTGAGCTCTGTTGGTTTCTGAAACATTCATGGATTTGAGTTGCTGTTGAAGCTATACTGCTGCTAACCCTTCCATTTCTTGTTTCATTTCAGCTTTCAGGTACACATTTGAAATTCTCATTGATGTAGTATTGAATTGGAAGTGAGATGAAATCAGCTTCCAGATCTATGCTCGTTTGATTTTTATAAGTTGTAAATCTAGCAAATGATGTGCAGTTTATATAGCTTTAGTTAATTTTTTGTTGATGTTATAACTTGCTATTACGCACTCTTTCAAGGTGGCTGCTTCTAGGAAACCTCCTGGCTGTCTCCGACCCCCTACCTCCTTTTATCACTGAGCGTCATTTAGGGGCCTTAGCTGGTGATCCGGGCTCTTCCCTCTCGACGATGAAGCTTATCCCCCATCGTGCTCACTAGCCGTGTTTAATTGGAACCACTTCTGGATTTGTTTATGTTTTGATTTGTATGAACCGTAATGGATGGTATAAATAGTACCTTTCCAGCTCAATGAAGTTAACATGTAATTCGTTTCCAGCAATTTATAAAAAATAGGCTCAAATGGATCTGTGTTTTCAGTCTGCTATTCGATGGCTCTGTTATGAAGTCGTGAGTCATTTGGTTGATTAATATTAGTTCAGAGTAATCTGAGAATGGTGTAAATCTGTTCCCATGTAGTGTTAAACGAAGTCAAGTAACTAAGTCGCTTACTGCTATTGCTAGAATTGATTCATGATTCTGTTATAATTTTCAACTTTAGTAAAATAGTCAATAATAGATAAGAGGATGAAGATAATAGGAGCATGAAATGCACTTCAAATAGTTTAATCCTGGGGTTGATCTTTGATCACCCTGCGTTTGCCTGACTTGCCTGTCCGAGTTGTGGCCAGTTTCAAGCCAGGCCAAAATGCTGGAATCGAGATCCTCTTAGAAAATTGTATTAGGAATATGGGGAATTAATTGCAATAATAAATTCAAGTTTTCGAGTTAGGTAGCGGGTTCAAATTAAAAGGGTCCTCCCTTTTGTTTGAATTCGGGCTTGAACTCGAGGCCTGAATTTGTAAATGCAAATTAATTAAGGCCCTTGTGGAAACAATAATAGATAGAAAATCTAAGTTTCTTTTAGGATGGCTTTAAAATAAACATGAGATGAGCCTCGCCAAACGAAATGCAAAACTTGCAGGGCCCTCATTAAATACTTAATTAAAATACATAGATTTGGGGCGTGCCGTTCAGCGAAATTTCACGGTCCTCCGCGAAAGAATAATACTCCGTTAGTCGCTTCAGGCACGCCTTTAATTAATTTCACCTTCTTAATACGGGAGTGCATTTCATGCAACCCAATCCAAGTCCTAAACGTTGAATAGAGGTGTTGAGAGATCCAGGTGCATTTCAATGTAACGATGAATCCAAAACAACGCTCTTAAACGGTTCACTCTCGTAAAAACAAAATAAACTAAAAGCGGTAAATAATCTTAAAACTTGCATTATAGGTTGGAGTATGTTAAAAATTAGATTTTAGCCATCTATAAGTAATTTAAGCGACCGTGCTAGAACCACGGGATCCGGGGGTGCCTCAACACCTTCCCTCGGGTTAACAGAATTCTTATTCAGAATCTTTGGTTCGCAGACTCCAATTGGGAGGTCGAATTTTACTCCTCGATTTGGGATCTAAATTAAATCGGTGACTTGGGACACCAAAAGCCAACCCTTTCCCAAGTGGCGACTCTAAAAAGATAATAAATAATCCCATTTCGAATAATGTCACTTTAAATGGAAAAACTCCCTTATACTTTATCCTTCGAGGTAGGTGTGTAAAAAGGGAGGTGTGACAGCTCTGGCGACTCTGCTGGGGACCGAACCCAGAATTTCGATTCAGGGTTCAAGAATTCGAGCTTAGTACAATTATTATATTTGGCTTTATCTGATTTTTCTACATGTTCCATGCTATATATGCTACATGCTTTACCGCTTTGATGTTTTGTTGAAGTTGTATATATAAACTGTCGCGAATCCCTTCCTCTTTCTGAGTCTTCTACATCATGGAGAAGGGTGCACTTCGTGTAGCTTCTCTTCTGTTTAGAGTCTTTTCCCATTTAGAACGAGGTTTGGATAAGTTGCAAAGCCGGCGGAGCTTCTGTATCCCCGGTACGCTGCCTCCCCCTCGGCTCGAGTTGTCCGCTCAGGTAAGCCAGGTTTAGACCAATAAACCTAGGGTTAAACCTAGAGAACAAAACCTCATGCCGGAACCCTAGTAGGACGCTTGTTTGCCAATCATGTGCATTTGACTTAGGGGACTCAACACAGGGGTTTGGGTCCGTCTAGGACAGGTTGACCTGAAATAAATTGCCATCCTGTGCATCTCACGTGCTACTTGCGCCATTTATTTGCTCGGATTTGCATGTTGACGGCTCGTCTAAGTGAGTGAAAATTATGAAAATAAGCAGTGTTAGGACTAAGTAAGGGTAACCAGTTTGTTGTGAGAAACCAAATAGAAACAAGGCTAATCTAGTTGATCACTGGTTCGATCCGAAAAATTGAGGAGAAATAAACTCATGCCCTTAATTGATTGATCAAGAGGAAATATCAGTCAAGATGGAAAGACTAACGAAGAAGAACCAGAAAAACTCACTTAGTTTGAGCACTCGACTGACTATGGGGTGAACTCTGAACGGCCATTTGATTATGAATCCTCTGGGATTCTTGACACGTAATATCCCTAATCGTGTGTTTTCCAAAAGAACACACATGATTAGGGAAGTTATGGTCGAAAATCCCCAAGATTTTCTAATTTAGGGTTCTGCCGGATTTTGATCGGATATTTGGGCAATTCTGGCCATATTTGAGACACGTGGCTATGGGGGTTGGATAGAGGAGGTCAAGGCGGTCCCATGGTGTTAATTTGGGACCGTTTGGCATAACCGGCGACTTGGCCGGAAAACTTCGAACGGATATTTGACGAGTTCTAGTAAGATTTGGGGGAAACGGACAGTGGATTCAGGTAAAGGAAGGGAAGGGGAATCTGGGGTGTAATTTTGGTGGTCATCGGAGCATCGCCGCCGGCGGCGACGATTTCCGGCCGGCGGCGGACGGCGGAGGGACGGTGGGGCTAGGGCGGAGACGGTGGCGTTACACCGGTAGGCTAGAGAGTTGAGATATGGTGAGGCAGGGGGGTTCTGGGGGGGTGGTGATGTTTGGACATTTAAATATTAAACGATGTGGGCTTCAGGACCGTCCGATCAAGAAACCTCGACGGTCCTGATTGAACGTTGCCCAAACGACGTCGTTTAGGGGGGGGCGGACTGGACCGGGTTAGGGTGTGGATTGGGCTGGCCTGGCATTTGAAAAAAAAGTGAAGCGACCCGGGCCTGATCAATTTAAACGAGACTGGCCCAATTTCATTTCCATTTTCAAGACAAATTACCAAAATTCTTTTTCCTTTTCTTTTTCTTTTCTTTTTTTTTTTCAAAATTAAACTAAAAACCCTACCAAATAAGATTAATGCTCAAAATAAAATTTACACCAACTAATTACTACCAAATTAAGAAAACTGCAAGATTCGAAGCTAAATGCAAAATGAGTTACTTTTTGTGATTTTCTACTTTTGTAACACAACTAAATTACTAACTAATTCCAAAATGCCAAATTAAATCCTAAATGCCAATGCAACATATTCTTTTGTATTTTTCATGAATTAAATAAAATAAACGTGCACAGACAAATGCAAATAACCGACAAAAATGCTGCAAAAATCTACAAAATTGCAAAATAATGAAAGAAATCACTTTGTTTGAATTTCTGGGAATAATTCATATAGGGCAAAAATCACGTGCTCACAAGGAACAAGAAGAAGAAAGAACTACTCTGACTACTAGCCAGACTGATGAAGCCACACCTACTGAACCTGTTCCTTTTGGTCACTCCTTGGGTGGATCTTCTCTGGGTATACAGATCAGACCATGGAAGCATCAAAGTTCACATCCTCTTGAGAATATCATCTCTGATCCAAATGCAGGAGTACAAACCAGGTCTTCTCTAAGAAATCTATGTGCACTCACAACATTTCTCTCACAGATTGAACCTAAGACCATCAAGGAAGCCCTAAAGGATCCAGACTGGATTATAGCCATGCAAGAGGAGCTAAATCAGTTTGAAAGAAGCAAGGTCGGGCACTTAGTACAAAGACCCAAGAACATAACTGTTATAGGTACAAGATGGGTGTTCAGAAACAAGCTGGATGAACAAGGAAATATCACAAGGAACAAGGCCAGACTAGTGGTTCAGGGATATAATCAAGAGGAGGCATTGACTATGATGAAAAGTTTGCACCTGTAGCTAGAATGGAAGTTCTAAGAATGTTGATAGCCTTTGCTGCTCACATGGAGTTCACCTTGTATTAGATGGATATAAAGAGTGCCTTCTTGAATGGTTATCTGAAGGAGGAAGTATTTGTCAAACAACCTCCTGGATTTGAAAGTGAAGAATTTCCTAACTCTGTATTCAAGCTAGATAAAGCTCTTTATGGACTGCAACAGGCTCCAAGAGCTTGGTATGAAAGACTCTCAAAGTTCCTCTTAGCCAACAACTTTGAAAGAGGAAAGGTAGACAACACTCTATTTCTAAGGAGCAAAGGGAAGAATATTCTAATTATGTAAGTGTTTGTGGATGACATTATCTTCAGGGATACTAATGAAGCAATGTTCAAGGAATTTGCTGGGATGATGGAAAATGGGTTTGAAATGAGCATGATGAGTGAATTGAACTTCTTTCTGGGGCTTCAAATCAAGAAAACACTTACTGGAACCATGATACATCAGCAGAAATACATCAAGGAACTACTAAAGAAGTTCAACATGGACTCCTCTAAGTCCACTGACACTCCCATTGCCACTGCAACAAAGCTGGACCTTTATGAAGAAGGAAAAAATGTTGAACAGAAACTATATAGAGGAATGATTGGGTTAGTGTTTTACTCACAACAAGCAGCCCTGATATTGTATTCAGTGTGGAATTGTGTGCAACCTTTTAGGCATATCCAAAGGAATCTCACCTGAAGGCTGTCAAAAGGATACTAAGATATCTCAAGGGGACTCCTAACCTCTACCTATGGTATCCTAGAGGATATAGCTTTGATCTAGTTAGTTATGCTAATGCTCACTATGCAAGTTTTCATGTTGACAGGAAAATCACTTCAGGAACAGCTCATTTCCTAGGTTCTTTTCTAGTGTCTTGGGGAATAAAGAAGCAAAACTCAGTGGCCTTATCTACAGCTGAGGCTAAATATGTAGCAACAACATCCTAGTGTGCTCAGTTGCTATGGATAAGACAACAACTAAGGGACTATGATATTTTTGTTGATTGTGCTCCCATTTTCTGTGATAACACCAGTGCCATAAACATTGCTAAAAATCTATGTTAGCACAAGAGAACCAAGCACATTGACACCACTTTCTCAAAGACAATGTTGAAAAGGGGAATATATCAATTAACTTTTGTAAAACTGAAGATCAAATTGCTGATATTTTTACTAAAGCTCTGAGTAGGGATCACTTTGAAAGGAACAGACAATAACTAGGTCTAATCAATTCTTCCAACTAAGTTGAACCCTAGTGATTGGCTAGAATGGTATAATTAGATTAAGATCATTAAGTACAATGTGTTTGATTCAGCTTCATGCTTGTATTAAGCATATACACTTGCTTGAAAAATGTGGTTGATAACTATGTTGCATGATACTAATGTGAAGTGCTGAAGTTTTATTGCAGAAACAAGTAAGGAGTTACTAAGGAGTTGGTTCTTCGACTCAGGTACATGCCATATTGTCTTAATTCACTAGGACTTAATATCCTAACATTATTGCTATGCTCAGACTTCTAATTCCATTGGCATCACTTCTAGTTGTCTTCTAGTCAAAGAGTAAGGAGGAATCCTAGTCCAATGAGAGTTCAATTACTCCTGAAATCCTAACAGTTAAAGTATTTGTTATATGAGTCCCGTTAGAATTCAGATTCGGTCACCTTTGTCTCTTCTAGTCTAATCAGGAGTAACATCTTTTAAAAGGCCCTTATGATTGGCTTCTCAGACCTCACTGTTTCTCTCAAACCTTAAGCAAGAATCAAGAGAAAATATCAAGAACCAATTCTCTCCTTCCCTTCACGAGTCTTTTCTCTGATCACCATGCCTAAATCCACCCAAACCCCCTCTAAAGAAAAACTATTATCCAAGGCCGAAGCAAAATCCAAAAACATGAAGCCCAAATAAAAGAAAAGTGTCAATCCATCAAGTGAACCCACAGCAACACCTACTTCTTCTCCTTCGATATCCTCCAATGTACCTACTTCATCATCTCCTATTCCTGCTGCTCTCACCATCCCCACCTCCACTACACCCCTACTTCCAAAACCAACCACCCATGCATCTGAGCCTACTGTGAAAAATACCTCTAAGTCAACAAAAGTCAAGGCTACTCCAAGAAATCTGTCAAGAAAGTGCCTAATGCTACTACTCAGGTAGACACAGTGGTCAAGGAAGCTATGGTTCAGGGGGAATCAGTGCTAGTCATTGCTAATCAGGTACAAAATCCTCCTTCAAATTAGATATTTTGGTATCTTCTATAGATGCTGCACCCTTAGACACTCTCCCACCCATGAGTGAGAAACCACAAGTGGAGGAATTCGCTATAGAAAAGGGTGCAGACGATCTGGGGAAAGAGGTAGATACTACTACTATGGTGCCTGTGGTTGAGGGGGAAGTAAGAAAAGAACCAGTACAAAAGGAGGCATCTGATGGTCTTTCAATTAGTTGGACAGAGGATGAGGATGATGATAGGGGTGACAAAGAAAAGAAGCTGTGGATAGTCATGAGGAGCATAATGCTCAAGACATAGTTAATGATGAAGAAAAGTGTGAGAATAAGGGAGAATCTGGAGATGAGAAGTTGAGTGATAAGGATGATAAGATAGGTGAACAAGTAAATGATTCTGCAGAAGAAGAAAATCATAGTGAAGAAGAGGAAAATTCTAAGAGTGAGGGTGAAGATCAAGAAAAGGTAAGTGAGAGTGAAGGAGTGGATGAAGAAAGTGAGGAAGAGAATGAGAATATGAGTGAGGAATCTGAAGGCTATATGACCATTGGGAACACTGTCATAGCCCCTTCAGAAGAAACTGGTGAAGAGAAAAGGACTCAAGAACCTGGGCCTTTGTTAACTCCTTTCACTGGAGATGAAGAGGTTAGTAGTGATGAAGATGACATGCCATTGTCTGAGGTAGGGAAGAAACCCAGGAAGACTCCTGTGAAAGCAACAAAGTCAGGAGTTCCAACAAGGAAAGTAGTGGCCCCTCCTGCCAGGACTCCTCTTACAAAGAGTAAAAGAAAGGTTGTTGATGAACAAGTCATTAAGGAGTCAAGAAGTTCCAAGAATCAAAGGAAGAAATTCTCAATTGTTGAAACTGTGGTTAAGCTGGATGGAGAAGTTGAGTCTGAGTCTGCTTTGCCAGCTAAGTCCTCTACACAAAAGAGAAAGGTTGCCGAAGTTACAAAACTGCTATCCCTTCTACAAGGGCAGTAGAGTTAAGACAAGAATAATGTTCCAGCTGTAGTTGGTAGACTCACAGAGTATAGGAATAGAAAAGTGTGTAATGGGAAGATTCTTGCAAACACTAATGAGAAGGGGATAGCTCAACTGGTGGAAGTCAAAGCTTTCCCTCCTGTATGTGTTCCTGCTGTGGTGGAGTTCTATGCAAACTTCAAATTTGATGGAAGGTAGTCAAAAGCAATGTAGGGGGTTTGAAATGGAGTTTGATGGTGAGGAGTTGGGACGCTTTTGGATATTTCTTCTTTGGGATTTGACAATTACTTGAAGAGAAAGTGGCCAGCCATATACAATGATGTTGACACTAGCATTATGGCCACAAGAAAGTTCTCTGAAAAGATTCAACTGGATGCTCCTCAAAAGGTGTACAAGACTGATATGACTCCCTTCCACAAGCTGTTGTTTCATTTTGTAAATTCACGCATTCTTCAGAGGTCTGAGAGAAGGCATGAAGTTACCCTGTTGGACATGACTATAATAGAAATGCTCGACACTGGTAGACCTATCAATCTCCCTAGCCTGATGATTCAGCATTTGGCAAGAGCCGCAAACACTTCCAAGCCTAAGTAAGCTATGCCTTATGATTTCATGTTGACTGAGTTCTTTGACAAGCTCAACATTGCCCTGCCTGAGCATAAGTATAGAAATCACAATGATGTTTTGGATGCTGTTACCCTTAAGCAGTGTGGCTATGAGGTGATCAAGGCTAGAGGACCCACATGATCTGCTATTCTACCTGGGAGTAGCAGGGTTGCAGAGCTCAGTAAGAGGTTGGAGTTGGCTATTGAAGAGAATGCCAACCTTCATGAAGAAAATGATGAGTAGAGAAAGGAAACTAGGCAGCTTAGGGAAGAGCTCAGAAGAGAGAGGGAAGCTCATGCCCAACAGATTTCTTGTGAAAGCATTGACCCCTTTTACCTCTCACCCATGAACCTTCTCAGTGTCCTTAATTTCCTTTGCTATCCCAGTGATGCTTTATCTTTTTTCTTCCTTTTGTCATAGTTTGAGTAGCTTGCAGTATGCTTAGTTTATTTTGTTCTAATGGTTTAAGACAAGGCACTGGGCTTATTTTGGCACTACTAAATGTCTTCTCTTGTACTGCTTTACTGCTTTATACAATATTGGATCTTCAGCCTAGTCTGTTTGCCTTGATATTTCTTAAGCTTGTGTTGTAGCCTGTTTGGCCTTGAATCTTTTGTTATCTGTGCTTCACCTATCTAACATCTTTTTGTTTTTTCGATGATGCCAAAAAGGGGAAAGATAAGTTTGGGAGGTTGTGGGTTGTGAATATGCATGTCTGTCAATAGTACTTGTTGTGATTATTTGGTCCTTTGTTGTGATTACCTGGTTCTACTATGTACAAAGTTTATCATCATCAAAAAGAGAGAATTTATTAAGTATTGAAGTTTTGATGATTAACAAAGTGTGTTTAAATTCAATGAGCTTTCTAAACTATTTTATATAATATGAGACATTCAAAGAACCAGATACTCAACGCAACTGCTTAATTGTTCTAAGAACCAGCTCCTCAGGATAACGGACCAGCTCCTCTGGTTGATGATTATACGTCTGTACAAGACAGTAACTTTATCTTAAAGTTACTCAGGTCCGAGTTTGATGGAAAAAGGCTGCTACATGTGATAAGGGTTGTTGCTCAAGAAGATACGGATAATTTAGTCAGAGACAAGAGTCCTAAAGCTTGTGGAGTCCTTGGAGCAGTAGGAGTCCTATCAAAGGAGAAGCTGACTATGTATGGACTCCTAGAAGATCTCAAGTCTATGCGTTTAAATACCATCTATTTTGGACTTCTGATTTTATCCTTTTATACATCAACTGAAGAATCATATGTGTTCACTCTAGCGAGTACCTGTATTGTATTCTTCTTGAGTCAGTCTAGCAAATGTGTTTTAGGAAATCGAGTTGTAATCAAGTGTCAAAAATAATTACGGAGTTGGAGTGAGTGTTTGCTTTACAAGTTAGAGTAACTTGTAAATCAAATAGTCGTAGTAGCAGTATTGGAGAGTATTGAATTACAGTCTTGTAATTGATACATTTTTGGCTCATTGTTCTAGTGGAGTTGAAGTTGAAAATCTTACATAGTATGTCGTAGTTTTTGCACCTTTTGAGCCGGGAGATTTTTCATGTAAAAACTTTCTTGATTACTTCACTTCAAGTTTAAGGAACACAGTAAAGAACCATGTTTTTTAGTAAATTATACGGGCACTCAAACTAACACATAAGATATAAGATTTGAAAATTTGAACATGATATCTTTCCCATTGGATAAATTCCAAAAAAAAAAAAAATCAGATGGAAAATTTAACTGTTAAGCTCTTAGATTGTCTTCAAAGGAAATCTTTTGGATATCTTTTGCTGAAAATTTGGACACGAATCTTCGCCAATGCAAGCATTATATTGCTAGTAAGAGAATGAAATCCACGAAATAAGCTACAATTACAAAGTTCTTCAATTAGTCTTGAAAGAATTTATTTTTCTATGTAGCATTAAAATGTCTGCCTTAGAATTTATATCTTTATACTTTTAGTTATGAATTTATTAATAATATATTAGTTTTTTTTCAATATTTGACTAGTGAAATATGCCTATCTTTTGAGATTTTAAATTTAAATCATTTTTTGTCTTTTGTAGAGACTGTACGTTAAATTGCATCTGAATTATAAAAGGATTAACATAGTGGTATAATCTTTTTGGGGATATTTTATGACTCCAGAAATGGAGGTTGGAGGAGAAAATATCAAATTTTCTGAAAAAATATATAAATAATATCTGGTTGTTATTCTAACTGTGATTAAGGCATAAAGTTTAGTTAATTAAATCTTGACCATAATTTAAAAAAAGAACATGTGTCTCTCATCCAAATAGGAACACGAGGAAATAGAGATTAATAGAAAACGGAGAAGAGTCAAATCAATTGATATGTGCACAGAGAAATCAGAGACGTGGGTGTACCTGTCCTGTCCACCGCTTTTACCATAGTGTTTGTTTAAGTAGCGATTGTGATATAATATTATTATTATAAATAGTCTTGAGTTAATAACCCAAAAGCTTAATCATCACTAATAGAAATGACTTTACGATGTGTCTAACCTTTTTTTTTACAATTCGCATGAAAAGATTATCGGAGTATAGCACAAGATCGTCCTTCCTGTTGTCATGAGGTCAGCATTAACAGAAATTAATTGATTATATTCCAATATATTTGGCATCTTTGTACGTAAAAAAAGTTATTCACACTTTATATAATTGTATTTGTATGAAATTAGGTTAATTTACCGTGGTTATGGGATAAGTTGATGTCCTAACACATACTAATTAATTATCATTAAAAAATAAAAGTTTGGCGTGAAAATAAATATATTTATTTTCTTATTTGATACAAACAAAAAGTGTGAATAAATGTTTCTTTCTTTCTACTGTATGATGCTCGAAGACATATTTATATCGTTTTACTAACAATTTTATTTACAAAGTTTTCATAAGATACAAGAATCAAATTGTTTTCACAAGATTCAAGAATCAAATTAACTTCATGAGTCATAATTTAAATACTAATGTAATATTTTTTGTATTATATGCTAACTTTTCAACTACTATAATGCAATTAAAAGTCATATCAATTCCTTAAATGAGAGAGTATTTTACGGCATTTGTTTATAATTTATTAGGTACCAGCTTTATCAAATATATATATTCTAGTATCTGCGTCACACTCCTCGACTCGGGGAGGAGCCGTCACTTCACCTTGGGAGAAGAACGAAGATGATGAGCCCGCCATATCACGAGAAGTTGCTGTAGAAATGTTCGCCATCCTTGAAAAAGCCCAGAAAAGGGGGAAAAGCAAGGGAGGTCGTGCTCCTAGGAAGAGAACAAGGAGAAGCAGAAAAACGGGCTTCACAAAAAAGTTGCAAATAGAATTCGGATGGGAAGAAGCGAGCTTTTATAAAGGCATCGCATGTACATTAAAGAGAGTCAACCGCCGCAGTCAGCATCGAAGTCCACAGCAGCGACGCCCCAGGCGCATCTTTGCAGCCCACAACCCTCCATAGGGACGCCTAGGGAAGCAATGATTCAGAATTGTTTCTCATCACTTCCCGTCGCCTTCCGCTCTAAGAAACGCGGAGACTATCTGTAGACGGTAAAATCAGATGACTTGATTTTCGCTATCAAGACAAACTTGGAAGCCTTCCTCGAGACCCCGAGGATAGGAGGCCATGATCGAGTTCTCGGCCTCGGGGCTCGTCGAGGTCTGAATCAAAGGAAGCAGGGCCCGAGGTCAGGGTGAGAGGAGATGTCTCCAAAGCACATGGCTACACCTGACAGGGCCGGTCTATCTGTAACCTACTGAGATGACGTGCGATAGGCCGTTCCATCTTTCTACTCTTCTAAATAATATATGCATATTTTACCGAGTCCCCTCACCTACATAAGGGGGACTCACCCCACCTTGTAAAACACTGATGTTGCTCCACTTCTCCAATAAGCAATAATATCGCTCTCTATCTCTTTCTTCGAAGTTAATTGTGTTCTTCGACCCCGAGGTCCCCCTAGCATTTTATTGTTCTTTGTTTGTTATTCGTCATTTAGCTCAAGATTGACGGTATAAAGCCTTGTATACACATACTCATCTGTTATCCGCTTCCCAACTACGCTCGATAAGATTACCTCCGATAGGCTCGAGGTAGGCTCGAGGCCTGGCCCCAAGGTATCTACTGGCTTGTTCTAAGCCCGGGAACGCCCCCCTTACTGGTTCGATTGTTATCTTGGCTAGCTTGATCTTTACTGTCTTACTCCATATTTAACACTAATCACCCTTCCAAACTAGCTCGGGAATAGATCACGTATTTTTAGAATCCCATTTATATATTTAATTGTTGTTACCATTTTCACGGTAAACATAAGTCATGCTGGAAATTGGTAAAACAAATATAAAAGGTTATACTCACTTACTTAAGGATTTTGTATGAATTACTTGACTGTAAATGGGCAATGTGTGCTTTCTTGAAAATAAACTGTTATTTGCGGATCGGGCCGAGTGCCTCGGTAGTAAATAGATGCACCTATGGTTTGCGCCATTCGACCCTCTGGCAGTGCATAGTTTAATATTATATTGGACCGGGCCATATGACATCGGCATAATCTGCGCATGTTATTTATTTGGAACTTCCCGCGAGTTATACTGCTTAAATGCTTTGAAATGTAAGTTGTTACATGATATGACTGAAATTGACACGTTGTTTATGAAAGAATATCTTACTTCTCCCTATTCTTAAACTGTCATCATTATTCATGTTATTCATGCTTAGCATAACACTTCAATTATATTATTATTGGCCCTAGTGAGTGTCAAGTGGACCCCTCGTCACCATTTCTTTGAGGTTAGACTGGATACTTACTGGGTACATATTGTTTATGTACTCATACTAAGCTTCTGTACTTAATTGTACAGGATCTGAGGCAGGTGCATCTAGCTACCCGTCTGGCGCGCATTCCTGATTCTTGATCGAGATTTCACGGTGAGCTGTCCTTTTCTAAGCCGTTCAGCAGTATGCTGGAGTCTCTCCTTTTGTTATTACTGTCTATTCTATTTCAGGCAGTAGGTCAGTTATATTTTTTGTACATTCTACTAGTTACCCTCGTACTTGTGACACTAGATTCTAGCACACAGATTAGTAGACTATTATTTTTGGGTTGTAAGCATTATATTCATGATTTCCTCTAGTGGTTCTTGCATTGGTTGCCTTGAAATTTCATTAAGTACTAAATGCTTAAATTTAAGTAAAATTTATGGTTGGAAATTCTTAAATAAAACATGGAAATCACTAGGTTGTTCACAGTTGGCTTGTCTAGCGGCGGATGCTGGACGCCATCACGACCTGATATGGAAATGGGTCGTGACAACATGGTATCGGAGCACTGGGTTCACGTAGGTCTCACAACTCATGGGCAAACCTAATAGAGTCTTGCGTATCGGTACAGAGACGTCTGTACTTATCTTTGTTAGGCTACAGGGTGTTAGGAAACTACTCTTTATTCATCTTCTATCGTGCAGTTGATGGTTTACTAAATTTCCTTCTTCTATTCTCTCACAAATGGTGAGGACGCGTATGGATGACGTTCAAGACCCGGGAGGAGCTGCTCCACCCGTTGCTAGAGGCCGAGATAGAGGTCGGGGGAGGGAACCAGCCCGAGGTAAGGGACGAGGGCGTCCTAGAGCTGCCCCAGTTGCACCATCAGCGGATCCAGCAGGGGATCCTATCATTGAGAAGCAGGGCAAGGTGCCCGCAGTAGAACCTGCCCCGGCAGATTTCATGACAGCGCCGGGCTTTCAGGGGGTCATGGGCCATATGCTGCGGTTCATGGATTCTATGACTGATAGAATATATGAGTCCACCAAACTGTATAGAGAACCGAGTTCTCTATCAGTTCCTACTGTAAGCAGCAGACTGTCAGTATAGGAAATCAGGTTCTCTATTTGTTCCCACAGTAAATCGACAGTAAATAAAGAACACAAAGGAATTTTACATGGAAAACTCCCAGCTCAACAGGATTAAAAACCACGACCTACCCTTGTAGGATTTCAACTTCACTACTGAGCAATCATTAGATTACAACCCATTGTAACCTAGGAATTGACCTCTTAATCCCTCACTAACTTGTAACTACACTATTACAAGCCACTTAATAATAACTCTATTACAAAGACTTAATCACTCACTAACTTGTAAAAACACTATTCCAAGCCACTTTGTAATAACTCTATTACAAAGACTTCACAACTCGACTAATTCTAGCCAAGACACAAAAACAAGGGTTTATGATTTACAAAGGGTTTCCTACACAATGCTTCTAACTAAGCTAAGTAGGAGATACAAATGAAGAACAAATAACAAAGACTCAAAAAACATAAGGACTTAAGATATCTTCAATCTTTGGATCTGGTCCTTGAGGTTGCAGCAGCTTTATTCTTAAGAGAGGTTGTGTCTAGCACTTGAGAGAATATTTTCTTTTGATTTTGCAAGTGTTGGAGTGATCAAATCCCTTGCCTCATGTTGATATTATATGTGTGTGATGTCATCAAGGATGATGTAATAAAGTGCCCTTTAGTTTGGCCTTAGCAAGCTACAACTGTGCTACTGTACTGCTGCCAGACGGTACAATGCAGTAGCCTGTCAGATGGTACAGTACAGCAGCTTTTACAGCTGTAGAGTTGACTGTACAACGACGAGGGAAACTGATCCCTATCTAGTCCCTCTGCTGTTTCCTTATCTGATTTCATTGAGAATTGAACCAGACATCTGACTAGTTATTCTGAATGCAAGGGAACTTAATTGAATAAGATTCCTCATCTTGTTCTCTTATAAAGTAAGTTATTTTACCTTCCTTGATTGTATTTATACATGTGTGGCATCACTTACAATGATGTAAGCAAGGTAGGTAAAAAGCCTTCCACAAAAAGTTGACAACTGCACTATTCCTGTACAGTAGCGTGTGCAGGCAGCAGCTTTCCAGCTGGAGAGTTGACTTCATACAGTCTCTTCGGGAAGTGGTAGGGACCTCTTCGCTTAGCTGTTCCTTCCACTCTGAAGAGTTGAGTTATATCCCACGCTGGATCCCAACCTGGAACTTTGTGATCTTAAAGTCTTGTAAATGTATAACAGGTTCCTTATCTGGTTCTGGATGGTAAGATAGTTAGATCATCAAAACATAAAGAAAAGTACTTATGCCCAAAGTACTTGTAACCTATCAATGACCCAGGCTGGTTTATTTCCAGCAAACCCAGCTATATCCCAAGCGGCAGGGGGAGCACAGACCCCTACTACTCAGGCTCCTGGTCATGCAGCCGCAGTGTATCAGACTCTGGGCACACTACCCACAGATGGGGCCCAACTAGCTATTTTTCAGTCAGGTGAAGGCCAGCCACCCGGCGCTCCAGCCAGATTTTATGCTTTTTCAGCCAGACCAGATGCATTGGCCTCAGATGCTGTTATCACAGGCGTTATTTCCGTATGAAGTAGGGATGCTTCAGTACTATTTGATCCAGGGTCTACCTATTCATATGTATCATCTCTGTTTGCTCATTTCGTGGATATTCCTCGTGAGTCGTTGGGTACTCTTGTTTATGTGTCCATTCATGTGGGCGATTCTCTGGTTGTGGATTGGACTATTGGTCCTGTGTTGTCACATTTTGTGGTTTCAAGACTAAGCAGATCTCCTGTTACTTTATATGACCGACTTTGAGGTCATCCTGGGCATGGACTGGTTAACCCCATATCATGCCATCCTGGATTGCCATGCCTAGACTGTTACTTTAGCGATGGATGCCGAGGTTGGTATGGAAGGGTTCCTCAATTAGTACATCTAGTCGGATTATTTCTTTTCTGAAGGCTCGACATATGATCGAGAAGGGTTGTTTGGCTTATCTAGCTTATGTTCGGGACACCACCGCAGATTCTCCAACAATTGATTTAGTTCCAGTAGTCTGGGAGTTCGCCGATGTGTTTTCTTCTGACCTTCCAGGCAGGCCACCATATCGTGATATTGATTTTTTTATTGATTTGGCTCCAGGTACCCAGCCTATATCTATCCCACCATACTGTATGGCTCTAAAAGAGTTGAAGGAGTTGAAGGAGCAGCTTGAGGAGTTGTTAGCAAAAGGGTTTGTGAGACCGAATGTGTCACCTTAGGGTGCACCAGTGTTTTTTATGAAGAAGAAGGATGGGACTATGCGATTGATAACTGCCAATTGAACAAGGTTGCCATCAAGAACAAGTACCCATTTCCGTGCATTGATGATTTGTTTGACCAGTTGCAGGGTGCTAGTGTGTTCTCTAAGATCGACTTGAGACTAGGGTATCATCAGCTGAAGATTCGGGACTCAGATGTCCTGGAGATTGCTTTCCGTACTAGATATGGCCATTATGAGTTTCTGGTAATGTCCTTCAACTTGACTAATTCCCCAGTGGCATTTACGGATTTGATGAACAAGGTGTTCAGGCCTTATATTGATTACTTTGTTATTGTGTTTATTGATGACATCTTGATCTACTCACGTAGCCTGGGGGAGCATGAGAAATATTTGAGAGTAGTGCTTCAGACATTGCGAGAGCATAAGCTATATGCTAAGTTCTCCAAGTGTGAGTTTTGGCTAGAGTCAGCAACATTCTTGGGGCATGTTGTATCTGGAGAGGGTATTAAGGTGGATCCCAAGAAGATTAAGGAAGTTTAGAGTTGGCCACGTCCCACTTCAGTGATTGAGATTAGGAGTTTTTTGGAGTTAGCATGTTATTATCGCCGATTTGTGCCGGGTTTTTCATCCATTGCAGCACCTTTGACTAGATTGATCTAGAAGGGTGCTCTTTCCGTTGGTCTGGTGATTGTGAGGCGAGCTTTCAGAAGCTCAAGATAGCTTTGAGTTCAGCATCGGTTCTAGTGTTGCCTTTCGGTTCGGGATTGTATACTGTGTACTGAGACGCTTCACGCGTTGGATTGGGTTGTGCATTGATGCAGGAGGGGTGAGTTATTGCATATGCTTCACGTCAGTTGAAGATTCATGAGAAGAATTACCCTATGCAAGGTCAAGAATTAGCAGTGATTGTTCATGCTCTTAAGATATGGAGGCATTATCTCTATGGGGTGTCGTGTGAGGTTTATACTGATCGTCGCAGCTTACAACATTTGTTCAAGCAAAGGGACCTCAATTTGAGGCAGGGTAGGTGGCTTGAGTTACTTAAACATTATGACATCAC
Organism: Nicotiana attenuata; assembly: GCF_001879085.1. NCBI lineage: Eukaryota > Viridiplantae > Streptophyta > Magnoliopsida > Solanales > Solanaceae > Nicotiana > Nicotiana attenuata. The sequence continues at coordinate 272,123 of NW_017670550.1, forward strand.
CATTCTTTATCATCCTAGCAAGGCAAATGTGGTCGCGGATGCCTTAAGCACGAAAGTAGAGAGTATAGGTAGCTTGTCATTCCTTTCAGCAGAGGAGAGGCCACTAGCTTTGGACATTCAGTCCTTGGCTAACAGACTTGTGAGGTTGGATATTTCAGAGCCCAGTCGAGTCCTTTCTTGTGTTGTTGCCCAGTCTTCACTATTGGGGCAGATCAAGGCTCGGCAATTTGATGATCTACATTTGGTAGTTTTTAGAGAGACGCTACTACAGGGTAGTGCCAAGGAGGTCTCTATTGGTGAGGATGGTGTTCTGCGACTCCAGGGTCGTCTATGTGTTCCTAATGTTGATGGCTTGAGGGGGAAGATCCTAGAGGAGGCACACAGTTCACCATATTCTATTCATCCAGGTGCTACGAGGATGTATCGTGACCTGAGGCGACATTATTGGTGGCGACATATGAAGAAAGACATAGTTAAATATATGGCAAGGTGCTCAAATTGCCAGCAGGTTAAGTATGAGCACCAAAGGCCAGGTGGCCTACTTCAGCAGATGCCTATACTTGAGTGGAAATAGGAGCGCATTACTATGGACTTCATAGTTGGGTTGCCGCGGACCTTGCCAAAATTTGATGTAGTTTGGGTAATTGTCGACAGGTTGACCAAGTTGGCACACTTCCTTCCGGTTGTGATGACCTATACTTCAGAGAGGTTGGCCTAGATTTATATTCGGGAGATAGTTCGGTTGCACGGTGTGCCTGTTTCCATCAAATTAGATAGAGGCCCCAAGTTCACTTCCCATTTCTAGAGAGCCGTACAGGGTGAGTTGGGGACCCGTGTAGAGCTCAACACAGAATTTCACCCACAGACCAATGGGCACTCAGAGTAGACAGTTCAGATTCTAGAGGACATGCTTAGAACATGTGTGATTGACTTTGGAGGGCTGTGGGATCAGTTCTTGCCTTTGGTCGAGTTTTCTTACAACAACAGTTATCAGTCCAGCATCGAGATGGCTCCATTTAAGGCTTTATATGGTCGGCGATGTCGTTCTCCTATCGAGTGGTTTGAGCCTGGTGAGGCTAAGTTATACGGTACATATTTGGTGAAAGATGCCTTGGAAAAGGTAAAGTTGATCCAGGAGCGACTTCGCACTGCACAGTCCAGACAGAAGAGTTTCGCAGATCAGAAGGCTCGGGATGTATCATTCATGGTGGGCAAAAAGGTTCTCTTGAAAGTCTCGCCGATGAAGGGTATCATGAGATTCGGAAAGAAGGGCAAGTTGAGACCCAAGTTCATAGGCCCATTTGAGGTGTTAGGCGAGTTGGGATGGTTACTTATGAGCTTGCTTTACCCCCTCAGCCTATCGAGTGTTCATCAGGTTATTCACGTGTCCATGCTCTGGAGGTACCACGCCGACTTTTCATATGTGTTAGACTTCAGCACTATTCAACTAGATGAGATCTTGGGTTATGAGGAAGAGCCAATTGCTATTGTTGATAGACAGGATCGTCAGTTGAGATCCAAGAGGATTTCCGCGGTAAAGGTTCAGTGGAGAGTACAATCAGTCGAGGAGGAGACCTGGGAGTCAGAGGAGGACATGCAGAGCAAATATCCACACTTATTTAGCACTTCAGGTATGAATCTAAACCCGTTCGAGGACGAACGCTTGTTTAAGAGGTGGAGAATGTAACGACCCGACTGGTCATTTTGCTTTCTAGATCCCCGTTCCCTTAAATAAGACTTCTCGCACTTGCTTTTACAGATTTATGACTTGTAGGGATGGTTGGTTCAAGATAGGGAAGAGTTTGGGTTGATATCGGAACACTTGGTTCCTTAAGGTTGGCTTAAAAGGACAAGATTGACTTCGGTCAACATTTTGATTAAACGACCTCGAAATTGGGATTTAAAGGTTCCAACAGGTTTGTATGATGATTTCACACTTGGGCGTATGTCCGAATCGGGTTTTAGATGACCCGGGAGCGTTTTGGCGCCTAATAGTGAAAGTTGATTCTTAAAGGGTTTTGAAGTTCTTTAAATTTGGTTTGGAACGTGTTTTTGCGATATCGAGGTCCAAATGGAATTTTGAGACCGGGAATAGTTCCATAATGTCATTTAAGACGTGCACGCAAAATTTGGTATCATTCCGAGTAGTATAAGTACGTTTCGGCACATTGGAAGTAGATTGAAGAACTTGAAGTTCATAAGTTTAATTCAATTGGTTTTAGGATGTGATTCTTAGTTTTAATGTTGGTTAGGGCGTTCCGAGGGTTCGAGCAAGTCCGTTTTATGATTTCAAACTTGTCGGTATGTTCGGGCGGGGCCCAGGGGACACCGAGCGTCAAACGGACGAGGCTCGAACTAAGTTGAAAATTTGACAAGAAGCTAAAGCTCCAGTTGCTGTCATAACCACACCTGCGGTTGGCCAGCCGCAAGTGCAAGCTCGCAGGTGCGGTTAAAGCATCGCACATGCGGCCCAAGGAGGGGAGCCCAAGTTCCGCAGATGCGGCTCCTCTCCCGCAGAAAAGGTACCGCAGGAGCGATCACCTGTCCGCAGATGCGGCCCCAGCTGGCCCGGCCTATTTCCGCTAAGCGGACAATAGTCTGGAGAAGCGAGACCGTAGATGAGGTCGACGCACCGCAGGTGCGGAAATCGCTGAAGGCAGTGGCCTTCATTTAATACGGGAGTTTGTCATTTTTGACTCATTCAGTCCATTCTTGGGCGATTTGGGAGCTTCAAACGGGGAGATTTCAACCTAGCTTTGTCAGGTAAGTAATTCTACTTAATGTGAGTTTAATACATGGTTTATGGGTAGATTACAACATGTAAATTAGTGGATGTTATGGGCTTTGAGTAAAACCTAGGGTTTTGATAAAAGTGAGATTTAACCACGAAATTTGTTATGGAATGTAGTAGAAATCATATATTCTTGATCCTAAGGTTATGGGTACCAACTTTCTTGAAAAAATTTCGGGATCTGGGCACATGGGCCCAGGGATGAATTTTAGGGACCTTGCATTTAGGGTTGGGAAATTACTTTAATAGTTAGAATATGAAATCTTGAGCATATATTGACTAGTTCTTATCCCATTTGAATGGTTTTGGATCATTCGGCTCCAATTTGAGGCTTTGAGTGCATTCTTGAGTTTGGATGTAAGCTTTGGGGCAAGGTAAGTCTCTTTTCTAACTTTTTAAGAGGGAATTAACCCCATAGGCGAATTAAGTAAATGTATGTACCTATCTTTGGGGGCTATGTACGTGATGAGAGTCCGTACGTAGCTACTATTATGCTAATTGTCCGGGTAGTTTAGGACTTGTATCATGCTATACTTGCAATGCTTGCGTCCTTACTTGTTACTATAATCACTTAAGTCATGATGGGAATTGGTAAAACAAATATGGACGGTTATACTCACTTACTTAAGAATTTGTATGAATTACTTGACTCTAAATGGGCAATGTGTGCTTTCTTGAAAATAAATTGTTATTTGTGGATCGGGCCGAGCGCCTCGGTAGTAAATAGATGCATCTATAGTTCGCGCCATTTGACCCACTGACACTGCACAGTTTAATATTATATTGGACCGGGCCGTACGACCTCGGCATAATCTGCGCATGTTATTTATTTGGAACATCCCGCAAGTTATACTGCTTAAATGCTTTGAAACGTAAGTTGTTACATGATATGACTGAAATTGGCGTGTTGTTTATTAAAGAATATCTTACTTCTCCCCGTTTTTAAACTGTCATTATTATTCATGTTATTCATGCTTAGCGTAACACTTAAATTATATTATTATTGGCCCTAGTGAGTGTCATGTCGACCCCTTGTCACTACTTGTTTGAGGTTAGAATAGATACTTACTGGGTATAAATTGTTTATGTACTCATACTACGCTTTTGTACTTAATTGTACAGCATCTGAGGCAGGTGCATCTAGCTGGCCGTCCGGCACGCATTCCTAATTCTTGATCGAGATTTCACGGTGAGTTGCCCCCTTCTGAGCCGTTCAGCAACATGCCGGAGTCTCTCCTTTTGTTATTATTGTCTATTCTATCTCAGGCAGTAGGATACTTATATTTTTTGTACATTCTACTAGTTGCCCTCGTACTTGTGACACTAGATCCTGGCACACACATTAGTAGACTATTATTTTTGGGCTGTAAACATTATATTCATGATTTCCTCTAGTGGTTATTGCATTGGTTGCCTTGAAATTTCATTAAGTACTAAATGCTTAAATTTAAGTAAAATTTGTGGTTGGAAATTCTTAAATATAAAATAGAAATCATTAGGTTGTTCACAGTTGGCTTGTCTAGCGGCGGATGCTAGACGCCATCACGACCTGATATGGAAATGGGTCGTGACAACATGGTATCGGAGCACTAGGTTCATGTAGGTCTCACAATTCATGGGCAAACCTAATAGAGTCTGTGTATCGGTACGTAGACGTCTGTACATATCTTCGAGAGGCTATAGGGTGTTAGGAAACTACTCTTTATTCATCTTCTATCGTGCAGTTGATGGTGTACTAAATTTCCCTCTTCTATTCTCTCACAGATGGTGAGGACGCGTACGACTGACGTTCCAGACCCGGGAGGAGCTGCTCCCCCCGTTGCTAGGGGCCGAGGTAGAGATTGAGGGAGGGCACCGGCCCGAGGTAAGGGACGAGGGCGTCCCAGAGCTGCCCTAGTTGCACCACCAGCGGATCCAGCGGAGGATCCTATCACTGAGGAGCAGGGCGAGGTGCCCGCAACAGAGCCTGCCGCGACCTATTTCATGACAACGTTGGGCTTTCAGGAGGTCATGGGCCGTATGCTACGGTTCATGGATTCTATGGCCCAGGCTTGTTTATTTCCAGCAGACCTAGCAACATCTCAAGCGGCTAGGGAAGTACAGACCCCTCGTACTTAGGCTCCTGTCATGCAACCGCAATGTATCAGACTCCGGGCATACTACCCGCGGATGGGGCCCAGCCAGCTACTGTTCAGTCAGGTGGAGGCCAGCCAGCCGGTGCTCTAGCCAGATTCTATGCTTTTCCAGCAAGACCAGATGCATTGGCCTCAGATGCCATTATCACAGGTGTTATTTCCGCCTGCGGTAGGGATGCTTCAGTACTATTTGATCCAGGGTCATCTTATTCATATGTATCATCTCTGTTTTCTCATTTCCTGGATACTCCTCGTGAGTCATTGGGTACTTCTATTTATGTGTCCACTCATGTCGGCGATTCTATGGTTGTGGATCAGATCTATTGGTCCTGTGTGGTCACATTCTGTGGTTTCGAGACTAGAGCGGATCTCCTGTTACATGATATGACCGACTTTGAGGTCATCCCAGGCATGTACTGGTTATCCCCATATCACGCCATCCTGGATTGCCATGCCAAGACTGTTACTTTAGCGATGCCAGAGTTTCCAAGGTTCGAGTGGAAGGGTTCCTCAGTTAGTACATCTAGTCGGGTTACTTCATTTCTAAAGGCTCGACATATGGTCGAGAAAGGTTGTTTGGCTTATCTAGCCTATATGTTTCCTTCTAACCTTCCAGGCATGCCACCAGATCGTGATATTGATTTCTGTATTGATTTGTCTCCAGGTACCCAGCATATATCTATCCCACCGTAGCGTATGGCTCCAAAAGAGTTGAAGGAGCAGCTTGAGAAGTTGTTAGCAAAGAGGTTTGTGAGACCGAATGTGTCACCTTGGGGTGCACTAGTGTTGTTTGCGAAGAAGAAGGATGGGACTATGCAATTGATTATCGCCAATTGAACAAGGTTACCATCAAGAACAAGTACCCAGTTCCATACATTGATGATTTGTTTGACCAGTTGCAGGGTGCTAGGGTGTTCTCTAAGATCGGCTTGAGATCAGGGTATCATCAGCTGAAGATTCGGGACTTAGATGTCCCGTAGATTGCTTTCTATATTAGATATGGTCATTATGAGTTTTTGGTAATATCCTTCGGCTTGACTAATGCCCCAGCAACATTTATGGATTTGATGAACTGGGTGTTCAGGCCTTATATCGATTACTTTGTTATTGTCTTCATTGATGACATCTTTATCTACTCACATAGCCTGGGGGAGCAGGAGCAGCATTTGAGAGTAGTGCTTCAGACATTGCGAGAGTAGAAGCTATATGCTAAGTTCTCCAAGTGTGAGTTTTGGCTAAAGTCAGTAGCATTCTTGGGGCATGTTATATCAGGAGAGGGTTTTAAGGTGGATCCCTAGAAGATTAAGGAAGTTCGGAGTTGGCCACGTCCCACTTCAGTGACTGAGATTAGGAGTTTCCTAGGGTTAGCAGGTTATTATCGCCGATTTGTGCAGGGCTTTTCATCCATTGGAGCACCTTTGACTAGATTGACCTAGAAGGGTGCTCCTTTCCGTTGGTCCGATGACTGTGAGGCGAGCTTTCAGGAGATCAAGACAGCCTGGACATCAGCAGCTTACAGCATTTGTTCAAGCAGAGGGACCTCAATTTGAGGCAGCGTAGGTGGCTTGAGTTACTGAAAGATTATGACATCACCATTCTTTATCATCCGGGCAAGGCAAATGTGGTCGCAGATGCCTTAAGCAGGAAAGCAGAGAGTATGAGTAGCTTGGCATTCCTTTCAGCAGAGGAGAGGCGACTAGCTTTGGACATTCAGTCCTTGGCTAACAGACTTGTGAGGTTAAATATTTCAGTGCCCAGTCGAGTCCTTGCGTGTGTTGTTACCTAGTCTTCACTATTGGGGCAGATCAAGGCTCAGCAATTTGATCAATTGGCAGTTCTCTGAGAGACGGCACTATAGATTAGTGCGAAGGAGGTCTCTATTGGCGAGGATGGTGTTCTGCGACTCCAGGGTCGTCTATGTGTTCCTAATGTCGATGGCTTGAGGGCGAAGATCCTAGAGGAGGCACATAGTTCGCGGTACTTTATTCATCCAGGTGCTATGAAAATCTATCGTGACCTAATGCAACATTATTGGTTGCGGCGGATGAAGAAAGACATAGTTGAATATGTGGCTAGGTGCATGAATTGCCAGGAGGTTAAGTATGAGCACTAGAGGTCAGGTGGCCTACTTCAGCAGATGCCTATACTTGAGTGGAAATGGGAGCGCATTACTATGGACTTCGTAGTTGGGTTGCTGCGGACCTTGCGGATGTTTGATGTAGTTTGGGTTCATTGTCGATAGGTTGACTAAGTCAGCACACTTCATTCCGGTTGTCACTACCTATACTTCGGAGAGGTTGGCCCAAATTTATATTCGGGAGATAGTTCCGTTGCACGACGTGCCTGTTTCCATCATATTAGTTAGAGGCCCTCAGTTCACTTCCCTTATCAGGAGAGCCGTACAGAGTGAGGTTGGGACCCGCGTAGAGCTTAGCACAACATTTCACTCACAGACCGACGGGTAGTCGGAGCGGACAGTTCCGATTCTGGAGGACATGCTTAGAGCATGTGTGATTGATGTTGATACCCAATTTTTTCCTATATATTTTAATATGCAAAATACCTTCAAAATAGCCTATATATGCATATATAAGTATATCCCAAGGTTTTATTATTTTTTCTTAATTTTTAAAGTTTTTTAAAATCAATTTATTGCCCTATTTCATCAAGGAAAAACCCAATAATTATCTCCAAAATTATCATTTTGGTGGTTCATTTATTGAATTCTCATATTTATGCTAAAATATAGCTAACATAATTTTTGCATATTTTTATAAATTTATTTAGTATTTTTANAAAATAACCCACCCGGATCCCCATTCAATCCAGTCGTTGATCAAATGATCAACGCCACCCTTTAATCTTTCCTTTTTTAATTTCCCATTACCCCCCAAACCGTAACCATTTCTCACCGGTAGCCGCCTTTGAATGCCCCCTTCTCCCAATTCTCTCTCAGAAACTCTAGCCGCCTCCCTCCACTTCCACCCCAAAATCGCCTGAATCCATGGCTTCCAAAGCCATTAAAGGCCTCTACCTGCCTCCTATAACTCCTACATGCTCGATTATTAGGGTTTCAAGACTAGACTTTGAAGAAGCTTGGTCCAGACCTTGGTCTATTTCGGTGTTATGCTGTCTCCGGTCATCTTCGACCTTGCTCCGGCCAGCCATGGCTATTCAAGCCTGACTCTTGGCTCCTCCTGCTCAGATCAATGACTTTCCAAGCCTTTCTCACCATCTGGGTTCTTCTGAAACCCTAACCTTCGAGGTTCTTCTGTTTCTTTTAGATCTGTTGTAGATCTGTGTTTTCTCTTAGCTTTTAAACATTTTCTCAAAGTTTCTTTCAAGGCTTTACCTTCAAAACCCCTTTTACCTTTTCCGATTTAGGATTCTGTTAAGTCATTTCAAAGCTTTTCTGATTTTTAACATGTTCTACTGTGTTTTTTCATGTTGTTCTTCTACTAGAGTATGCTTGTTAAAAGTTTTAGTCCTCTTTGAGACTTCTGAATTTATTTGCCTGATTTACTTGCTTTCATCTCTACACTCGATTGATGGTGAAAACCCTAAATTTGGGGATTCATTCGAGTTTTGGGACTATTTGCTATGTGATTCGCTTGTTCTTCATCTCTGAACTTGTTTGGTTTCAGAGCCCTAATTACTTTGAACCTATTCGAGTTTCTGAAAGTTGTTTCATCTACTGCTCGACTGAATTTATGAATCTTTTGTTTCTCTATATGATTCTAACTTCCTGCTAAACTCTCTTTTACTTGACCCTTTGGCTTGCTATTTGATACTTTCTCTTCCCTGTTACTGAGTAACTGAAATCGACCTATGTGACTACCTGTGTTTGCTACTATACGATGTTCCTCTTTGTCCTAAATTCAGCCTTGCCTGCTTAATACTTATATACTCTTTTATATGCTGAGTTTCCCTCTAAAATGACATTCAATTTGGGACTGATTTCAGACCTCCTTGTGTAAGTCTGATTGTTTCTTTCCTTGTTTTACTGATTTCCCTGATTCTTGGATTGATTTGAGAACTTTCCCTTAGCCTTTCGATTCTCCTATTTCTGACTTGGTTTATTTATAATTTCAAATCCCTGACTCCTTGATTTACTATGTACTGGTCGGTTTATTCTATTTCTTACCTTATTTGGTTAACCGTGTATTTCAAAGATTCTTCATTAATTCTTCCCTTAGTTAAACCCCTATGAATTTACCCGTAATTGCCTACTTTGCACAAGGTGCTTACTTGATTTCTTTCCTTAAATTTTTTTTGCCCATTACCGTTTAGGTTTGAACTCCTTAATTAAAGGAAGCCCCTAGTACTGATTGATTTTTAATTGATACATAGTTCCATAATTACTACTAAACTATGATTCTTGCCTTATTTGCTACCTATTTTCAAACTATAAATACCCTGCACTCTCATTAACACAACACACACGAACACTCTAAGTTCTTAAAAATCACTTACACTCAAAAACTTTTCTCTCCGGCTTTACCACTTCTACTGTGGCCTGCCTTCAAGCCCTGCTACTTGCTTTTACTGTATTTTGCTCTTTGAACTGGTATGTCCTGATTTAGATTTTCAGCAATCACAAACAATGTGTTTACTTAATACCTTTACTTGCATGTCTGCCTACTATTTGTGTTTAATTCAGTGTTTACTTTAGCATGCTATAATCTCCTCCTATTATGAATCCCAAATCCCCTACCCCAATGTGTTTGATGCTAATGGTTTGTTTGAGACATGACAATATTGAGTATTATTGTCTACGGCTCAAACTTGATTCCCCTGAAATCATAATCTCTATGTCACCATCATATGTTGTGTATTCTTGTTGATTCTGTAAGCATAACAGCACTCTCTATTGCTGTGCATGCCCAGAATTAGCTAATGCCTAAGCACATAGGTTCTTTGGCAAATTCCCCAATCCCTGAACCCTTTGTATGACTTGTTTATGGCTGTTTCCCAGCACCTCTCCCCCTCTTCTTTACTTTCTTAGTTCTTTAAAACTCTGTTTCTGCACTTGCACTCTCTCTTAGACTTTAAGTTCTACCCCCCTCTTGTGAGCCTTGCCTTGGGACCCATTGAGCTCCCTCTGAACTTGGACACTCGAGGGATGGCCCTTCCACACTGCACTTGTCCCCAATGGTAAGAATTAGGCTTTGGATCGATGATCTTTGAGTTGGTCCATCTCATAATTCAGGCAGGAAGTCACGAATCAGGCCTTTTAGGGTTGTAATTATTTTCTTTGTATTTTTCTGATGTATTTGTTACTGTGGTTTGTAATAATTTGTAATGAATACTCGGGGTTGGCTAGTGAAACAGGGTTGGGGTAACTATGCATGCAAAAATGGTAGAAATCATGCCTATAGTTTTATTGCAATTCTGCATATTCAAATACATATAGAAATCATGCCTATAGGTCTATTACAGTTCTGCATATTCAAATACATATAGAAATCATGCCTATAGGTCTATTCTAATTCTGCATACTCAATACATGTAGAAACCATGTCTATAGGATGTTCTAATATTCAGCATGCCCATAAGGTTTTAAACAAAGTTTCACCTTCAGATACTATCCATAGTTTTAGAACAAGTTCTGCATTTAGATATCATGTTCATATGTTTTAAAACAAGTTCTGCATTTTTTAGACACCATGCCTATAGGTTTAAAATGATTTCTGCATTAGATACCATGCCTATAGGTTCAAAAACAAGCTTCTGCGCCCAGATGCTACGTCTATAAGGTTTAAAATCAGCAGTGTATAGGAAGCATGCCTATAGGGTTTCAAATAATTCATTCCGAGTTCCTACTGTCTCATCGCCTTCTGAATTCAGTAGATGTCATGCCTATAGGACCCCGTCTTAACACTTAGGCAAGCCTTAGAGTAATAATTAAAAACTGAATCTGCTTCTGTTAATTATTACGACCAGTAGGCAGTCATGATTCGGGCTTCTTATCTGAATTATGTAGTAAACAAATCTGCCCCAATCTTTTAGACTCCCTCGTATTCAATTTTAGTCAGACCTAAACAGTACGTGAAAGTCATGCTAATTATATGCTTTTCTGTTCAAGGAGGTATAACTGAGCCTTATATGTTTATATGTCTCCCCAAATATGCAGAATATGTTTTATATGTCGCCTAGAATTTTTACCTTTGAAACCCTAGATGAGCCTAATATCCCTCCCTTTAGGATTAATAGTCCTAAGTGCCTCCGGGACTGGTAAGAACGGGACGGGTAACAGCATGCAATAAGTAATCGAGACCAATCCGCACTTTAAATACCCTAATGGGGTGGGAAGGGTAGATATGGATATGATGACCACGCGATAATGTCACGTGTAGCCCCTCATTGAGGAGTGATTACCGGACATTGTGTGGGGTGATCTATATTTTTAATAAACCTAGGACTCCCCCTTTCTTTTATTCTTTACTCTTTTAGCATTGTAACTCTTTAAAAATCAGCTTTTCTAATTGTCCTTTTCAATCTTGCCTTCAAACCATTATGTGTTAAAATCCCCTCTTATTTGAGCCTTATTTGTCTATATGTTAATTGCATCTCAATTCAAAATAATTGTCTGGCCGGGAACCACACTAGTGGATTCTGAGGGGTGCCTAACACCTTCCCCTTAGAATAATTTCAAGCCCTTACCCTATCTCTTGTTATTCAAATCAAACTCTTTTGGTGTCCTAATGCACCCTCATCATTAGGTGGCGACTCTTCAATTGCTAAACCCAGTTGCCAAAAGGAACGAGTTGTCAATCCAAATGTCATAAACCCGATTTCCACGGAAGAAAAAGGGGGCTCGACAGCATGGCGACTCTGCTGGGGATTTCTAGGGTTTTACCATTTCAGACTATTACTGTGAATGTATGCTTCTTTACGTGCAATTATTTGTTTATTTCTTTTAAAGCATTCAATTTCCTTTTCGATTGTGAAACCGACTCGTCTTTTTGTTTCTTTCCGTTACTGCTTCCCTTCATTGCTGCTTTAAATTACGAAATTGTTGTATTTACTACTTTCCTAAATGTGCAAATACATGACAACATGCCTTTAATTGTTGCATAATCATGCTCAACATCATATTCCACTCGTGCCAAACAAATCCTGTAGCATCGTTTATAATGAGTGGTTGAGCTCTTCCAATATTATCACCCCCTAAATCCGGAAAAGGCGTATTTGCGGTAAAACCAATCGATCAACGGTGTAGTCGACAGTTCCGTGCCTTTCCCCCTTGAGTTGTCCGCTCAAGGGTACCAGTCTAAAACCCCATAGAAACCTTACTCTGTTTAATTGTGCATGCATCATGGTCAAACCTAGCCGAGTCAGTTATGTTGTCCGCATAATGACTCTTTAGGATAGCCCTGTCCAAAGTCCACTGGGTTTCCCTAAACCCAAACGGACACTACCACGATCTGTGCATTTGTTTGGAGAACTGAATGCTTTTATTCCAATTGTTGATATTAAATAGCCGAGTCCGGTGGGGGATAGGGCCTAACCGTATTTTCTTGCAGATAATGAGGCACGAAATCCCTAGATTCGGCATGGTTACCAACATCCACCCAAAACTGCTAAACTGGTGGAAAGATCTTCATTGCAGTGACCAGACTCTCGTCCGAAAATATCTAGGGAATCTACCCTCCCTCCTGGAAATCCAACCCAACAACAAGATCATAGAAGCTGCTACTCTATTTTGGGATTGTGAAAAGTCCGTCTTCCGCTTTGGGGAAATTGAGATGACACCTTTGCTATAAGAGATAGGAGGATTAGCCGGTTTGGTATGGGAGACTCCGGGTTTATTGATGCCTGAGAACCGCAAGGGTAGGGGTTTCCTCAAAATGATGGGTCTGAAGAAGAATCCAGAGCTGACATGCCTCAAAGAATCCTATATCCCCTTTGATTATTTGTACGAGAGGTACGGTCACAGCAAATACTACCGTACCTATCCTGATGAGGTTGCCATCACCTCATGGGGCATATTCATTGAAGGGTCTTTGTATTTATGTTCTGTTTTCTAGGGCTGATTGTGGTTCCAACGAAGAAAGCGAGAATCCACACCCGACTAGCCATGGTCACTAAAAACTTAATGGAAGGAATTGGAGGGCAACCATTCAGCATTATGCCTATGATCATCGCGGAAATATACCGAGCCCTAGAAAAGTGTCAACGGGGAGCTAGTCACTTCGAGGGTTGCAATTTGTTACTTTAACTGTGGCTCATGGAGAATCTACAAAAGGGTGAATACCGACAAGAGATTCAACAAAGGGACTGGGACGATCATATCACTTTCCATCACCCAAAGCGAATGAATTATAACCCTGATATGTTTGCTCAACTGAAGGATGCCAAAGGATGGTTCGAGCTATTTGGTAATTTGACCGAGGAGCAAGTACAATGGATGTTCGAATGGTTTCCGACCGAGGAATTCATCGTCCGGTCCAGAGATACACCTTTCTTGATACTAATCGGTCTAAGAGGAACGTACCCTTACGTCCCTCTCCGGGTTATGAGGCAAGCTGGTAGGAAGCAGGTTGTACCCAGGGTCGACAAGATGAGTCATTTCCGGGCTGACTTCCAGGCTCATGATAGTCCTTACAAGTGCCAAGCTCAGCATATGTGGCACTGCAAGGTCGTCATGGGAAGGGATACCATCGAGCCAGATAGATACCACGCCGGTTGTGCTCCCTACTATTCAGGCTGGTTGGAGGATAATCATAATGGTTTGGGCCAACCCGGATATGTTCGAGGTCATAGGATCATAAATGAAAAGGCCGAGGCACAGGTCAATTACAACCAACTACGCGAGAGGATCCAGGAATGTGAAAGGGAGCACCGTGAGATACAGGAAGCAAATCAGAAACTAATTGAGGAGTGGAAGGATATGGCTGTCAGCGCCAACAAGCGACTGAGGTGTTGAGAGCGAGGTATAGTGGAGTTGGAGAGCAAATTTCTTAAGAGGGTCGAAGACTGCCGAAATGTTGAAGGAAACGAGGGCGGACATCTAGCCAGAGCCTACCTACTGTTGGGACTGCGCGAGTTAGGGAAGCTGTTCGATGGAGCCAGGGATGCCGAATCTGAGGAACGTCCTTCTAGGACCAAATAGATAGGAGTTTTCATTTTGCTTTATAAAATGTAATAAGGCCAATGGCCGCTAGTGACTTTTATTTCCCGTTATTTAGTGTTGATTCGGAATTCACCTACTTTTTATCAATTAAATGAGGCATTTAGCATTCCAAGTTCTCCAAATAAACTTGTCGCTAGGCCTACCTCGGGCACAAAGAGGTCCTCAAATTAGGACACGTTTTAGATTCTCGCACTATGTGTTTAAATATTGCAACATCTTTTTAAGATCCTCACTAACTTGTTACCTTTTTTGTTTTTACTTTTTGTTTATTTATTCCCCTCCCCAAAGGTTAGTTCGTGAACTCTGGCAACATCATCCTATTTCACGAGATCCAGGGGCCCTCCACCTACTCCTCCTCTCAGTCCTGTCAGACACAAGAACAAAGGGAATATGGAAGATTTGAACAACGCCAGAAAGGAAAACTTAACTGAACGGGCAGAGGTAACTCATGGTCACGGTACTCTGGTTCCCAAGGAAAATGCATCCCAATTGGAACAAAAGCTGCTGAAAATGCAAGAAGAACATGATCAGGTTCGGAATCTGGCAAATCTGTCATTTTCCCTCACTACTCCAGATATCAATTTCCCAAATGCTCTGGACCCTACACCGCCATAGAACATCCCGAAGCAACAGAACCACCCCGCTCCTCACCACCACTGCAACACCTTCCATACTTCCAACAATACCCCGCTGCTCATCCCGGAACCACAAAACTCCACAAAAGACCACTACCACACCCACCATAACACCCCCATCTACGTGGAGACTATGCCACACTCCACCCAACCCATCTCAAGCACACCCGAGTCTGATGATAAAGATTTGCTTATCAAGAATCTAGCTGAAGAACTTAAGAAATTGACTAGCAAAATTCAAGGCGTTGAAGGAAGTAAGGGAATTGAAGGGCTGAACTACGAAGATCTTTGCATAGAGCCCGACGTCGAACTGCCCGAGGGGTACAAACCTCCTAAGTTCGAGATGTTTGATGGTATAGGGGATCCGAGGGTCCATTTGAGAACATACTGTGACAAGCTGGTTGGAGTGGGAAAAGACGAGAAAATCCGCATGAAGCTTTTCATGAGGAGCTTGAAGGGAGATGCTTTATCTTGGTACATTAGCCAAGATCCAAAAAAGTGGTCGAACTGGGTAAGCATGGCGTCCGACTTTATGGACAGGTTCAGGTTCAACACGAAGAATGCACCGGATGTTTCTATATTCAAAATTTAAAGAAGAAGCCCACAGAAACATTCCGCGAGTATGCTACTCGCTGGAGGTCCGAAGCTGCTAAGGTTAGACCTACCTTAGAAGAAGAACAAATGAACAAATTCTTCGTTCGGGCTCAAGACCCACAGTATTATGAAAGGCTGATGATGATCGAAGGCCAAAATTTTCTGACATTATCAAGCTGGAAGGAAGGATCGAAGAGGGCATCAAAAGCGACATGGTTACGAACTTCGAGGCTTTGCAAGCTACAAATAAGGCCTTACAGTCAGGAGGTGTGTCCAAGAAAAGGGACGTAGGAGCCGTAATGGTTGCACAAAGAACCAAATCTCCCATCAAATACCAAACCTACCCAATGCCTCCACTCACATATCAACCTACTCCAAACTAGCAAGCACCCTCACCCTCTTACCAAACCCCACCACCCACTTATCAATCACCTCCCACATATCAGCCTACTTCACCCAAACATTCCCAACCCGCATATGTTTACCAAGCCTACAATACTCAACCAGCCCACTATCAATCCCCACCTGCATGCCAAAACTTCCCTAGACCTTGGCCAAACTTTGACCGAAGACCTCCAAAACAATATACGGCTATTGCTGAACCTATCGACCAGTTGTACGAAAGACTTAAAGCTGCTGGTTATGTCACCCCTATCCCTGCTGCAACCTCTGAGAACCCTACTCAGTGGGTTAATCCAAATAAATCCTGTGTATATCATTCTGGTATGAAAGGACACACCATTGACGAATTTCGCTCTCTGAAAGATAAGATCCAGACTCTAATTGATAACAAGATAATTGTGGCAAAGGAACCTGCTCCAAATGTCCGCAATAACCCTCCGCCAGACCACAAAGGTGGAGGCGTTCACATGATTGAAATAGAGGATGACTGGGATCTCGAGGGATCAATTGGTTTGATCGCAGAAGGTGACAACCCAAAGAAGCCAATAGTCACCCTTAATCCGATCGTGGTCCAGA
Organism: Nicotiana attenuata; assembly: GCF_001879085.1. NCBI lineage: Eukaryota > Viridiplantae > Streptophyta > Magnoliopsida > Solanales > Solanaceae > Nicotiana > Nicotiana attenuata. Next base: position 288,392 of record NW_017670550.1, read on the forward strand.
TTCAGCCCTCTAGGGATGCCGAGGTAAATATGTCCATGCCACTTGAGTTTGAAGCACCATCATCAGCAAAGACGCCAGCGCCAATTGAGGTCGAATTCGTGTCTCCAGCAAATGCACCATTTGAAGTTGCAGTTTTACCGCCCAAAGTGCAGGCTCCGTTCGGAGTAAAGATAGCCACACCAATTCCAGTGGCGATATCAGCCATAACACCGTTCCATACAAAGGCTATACCATGGGACTACACAGCCGAGGCAGGAAGGAAAGGCAAGGTCATGTTCGGAGAAGCTGTTGCGGCACAGGGTATGACGAGAACTGGTAGGGTTTATTCCCCGAAACATTTGGCTGAGTCAAGCAAGCAGGCCTCTAGTCGGCCAACCATTACCCAGACAGGGCCAAATGACCTCTGGAGAAAGATACAAGCCAAGGAATACTTGGTCATTGATCAACTGAACAAGACACCGACGCAAATTTCTATCCTTGCTTTGCTACAAAATTCCGATGCACACAAGAATGCTTTGCTAAGGGTGCAGAGCGAAGCATATGTGCCAAGCAATATCACCGGCGGAGAGATGGCTAACATGGTAGGGCAGGTATTGGAAAGTAACAAGATCACTTTTCATGAAGATGAGCTGCCGCCAGAAGGGTTAGGTCACCACAAGGCATTGCACATCACCGTGCAATGCGAAGATTATTTTATCACCAGAATCATGATTGATGGAGGGTCCAGCCTCAACATTTGTCCGTTGGTAACACTCAGGACATTAGGAAAGGGACTGCTGAGATCAAGGAAGGGGCCATCAACGTCAAAGCTTTCGACGGCTCCCAAAGGTCCACCATTAGGGAAATTAGTCTGTGTTTGCAAATGGGGCCTACTTGGTTCGATGTTGATTTTCAAGTGATAGACGTGCCGGCATCTTACAATCTGTTATTGGGACGACCATGGATTCATGCCGCTGGGGCCGTGGCATCAACACTACATCAGGCAGTGAAGTTTGAGTGGAATCACCAAGAGGTGATCATTCACGGCGATGGTAGTAATCCCATATACAGTCGCCAGACCATCCCAGCAATAGGAGGCAGAAGAAAGATAGGCGGGGAGAACCATCCCCGCATCGAGCGAGTCAACACCGTTAACAAGGACAAAGGTGGGACAACAAAATTGAAAGCATATTGAACTGGAGCGGATACGAACCTGGCAAGGGGCTTTGCAAGAACCTCCAAGGAATTGCTAAGCCAATAAAACTAAAGAAACATGGCACCACCTTCGGTCTGGGATATGAGTATACCTGGAAAGAATACAACGACTGGTCGCCACCATTGCGCGGTCCTTTCTATCCGTTGCAGCAGCCAATACCATGCCTATAACAGACTTTCCAACCGGCTGAAGTTATCTATGGGTCAAAAGAAGAGGAAGCAATGGCAGCAGTGAGGAATTTGTTCCTGGAAGACAATGATATGGATTGTTGTGTCATTTTCGAGGAGGAGGGGGAGGAAAGCCCTTCCATACAGGCTGTAAGCAGAGGAGCATGCCTCAATAACTGGACCATCAGAACCACCAGAGCCCGGCGAGCCTCGGGGTATCAAGGCTGAACAAGCATCATGCACTATCTTTTATTTTTTTTACTAGTTAAATTTTTCTTTCGCATTTTAAAATTTCTGCAATAAGAACTTCAATGTTCAAAATAGTTATGGAATTTATCAAAGCATTTCGATTTTCCCTATAAATCAACACTCTTATTATTTTCTCTCATTACTTTACATATACAGCATTACTATTACTTGTCTTGATGAACCAATGACTGTGACATGCAATTAGACAACGCAACAAACGGACATAGATTCAGAGAAAGATGACATACCGGAGGAGATTGTTAAGGAAGTTGAGAATTTTGAGAACAGAACAAAGTCCAACCTGGACGAGACTGAGATTGTTAACCTGGGAGATGCAGAAAACGTCAAAGAAACACAAATCAGCGTCCACTTATCGCCATCAGAAAAGAAGGAATACACTGAATTTCTAAAGGAGTATGAGGACATATTCACCTGGTCATATGATGACATGACCGGTCTGAATACATCTATTGTGGCTCACAAACTGCCCACTGATCCAACATGTCCGCTGGTAAAGCAAAAGCTCAGAAAGTTCAAGCCTGATATGAGTCTGAAAATCAAGGAAGAAGTCACCAAGCAGGTTAAAGCCAAAGTTCTCAGGGTAGTAGAATACCCAACATGGTTAGCCAACATCGTGCCAGTACCAAAGAAGGGGGGGGTGGGGGGTAAGGTTAGTAGTTGTGTCGACGTACGGAT
>NW_017670550.1:290718-389717 GCF_001879085.1 Nicotiana attenuata
GGGGGGGGGGGGGGGAAGGTTAGAGTTTGTGTCGACTACCGGGATCTCAACCGGGCCAGTCCGAAAGACGACTTTCCTCTACCAAACATACACGTCCTGATCGACGATTGTGCCAAGCATGAATTGCAATCATTTGTGGATTGCTTCACCGGTTATTATTAGATCTGGATGGATGAAGAGGATGCTGAAAAAATGGCTTTCATTACGCCGTGGGGAATGTACTGCTACAAGATAATGCTGTTTGGGTTAAAGAATGCAGGGGCCACCTACATGAGGGCTATGACTACCATTTTTCATGATATGATACACAAGGAGATAGAGATGTATGTAGATGACGTTATCATCAAGTCTAAGAAGGCTACCGATCACATGGAAGATTTGAGGAAGTTTTTCAACAGACTGCAGAGATACAACCTAAAGCTGAATCCCGTAAAGTGTGCATTTGGGGTTCCTGCTGGAATATTACTTGGGTTCATTGTGAGTCGCCGGGGAATAGAACTGGATCCATCAAAGGTCAAAGCTATCCAAGAACTGCCACCGCCAAAGAACAAGAAGGACGTGATGAGTTTCTTGGGGAGACTCAACTACATCAGTCGGTTCATAGAACAATCTACAGTTATCTGTGAGCCAATCTTTAAGATGTTAAAGAAGGACGCCGCTACTAAATGGACGGATGATTGCCAAAAAGCTTTCGACAAAATTAAGGAATACCTATCAACACCACCAGTCTTAGTCCCGCCTGAGCCAGGTAGACCTTTGCTACTCTACATCGCAGTATTAGATGGAGCTTTCGGCTGCGTTTTAGGGCAGTATGATGAAACACAGAGGAAGGAACAAGCCATTTACTATCTCAGCAAGAAGTTCACTCCGTACGAGGCCCGGTATTCTCAGTTAGAGCGTACATGTTGTGCTCTGACTTGGGTGGCCCAGAAGATGAGGCATTACTTCTGTGCCTATACCACGTATCTCATATCAAGGATGGATCCTTTGAAGTACATCTTTCAGAAGCCGTCATTCCCGCCGAAGTAGAAATTCCTTCCTTGAGGATCATACAGGAAGCTGAGCTCAACGATGCAGAGTGGGTGAAGAGTCGTTACGAGCAGCTAGCTCTTATAGATGGAAAGAGAATGAACGTTGTTTGCCATGGTCAACTCTATCAGAACAGAATGTCCAGAGCCTTCAACAAGAGAGTCAAGGCGAGACAGTTCACACCGGGACAACTGGTGTTAAAGAAAATTTTTCTGCATCAAGATGAAGCCAAAGGTTAGTTCTCTGCCAATTGGCAGGGTCCATACATGGTTCACCGAGTTCTGACAGGAGGAGCCTTCATACTTGCAGAAATGGACAGAGAAGTTTGGCCAAAACCAATCAATTCAGATGCAGTCAAGCGTTACTACGTGTAATCTTTATTGTTTTTCCTAAATGATGTATTGAACTACGTCTGACCTGATTCCTGTTTAAGAGGGGATTGATCGGAGCCAACTCCGCACCACTAAAAAGTAGCGAGAGAGGGTCGCAATAGCTTTTACCCGATTTGTGGGTCGGGATCGAATCCACAGAGAGCTAGGATTGGAATCGAGTATCTATTTAGCTTAGGATTGCGTGTGTGTTCTTAATTACACTTCTCATAATTTTTTGGGGTTTTCTTTATATTCTACTATGATCAAACTACAAATTATAATTGCAACTAAATTAGACTAAGAGTAAATTGCTACAAGTTGTATCTAATGGTTTAAAAGGCACTAGGGTAGTGACCTTCATCTAGGTGGCTAATTGACGGGCAATTGCATCTAAGGCACGATTGACATGATTGGGGAAATATGTTATAACCGTTGCTCGATACTACCCACCCTACACTTCTCGGTAGAAAGAGTGGTTTTGCCCAATTGATTCTCTCGAGTCCAATTAGGTATGCACATTTGCCCAAGCAACTAAGGTTCAAGTCGGGTAATTACTCTCTCGAGGTACAACCCTTTAATTGGGACTATCAGATCTCTTGAGTCCATCCCAGTTCCTTGTTGAGTCAATTTTTAAGACATAGGCTCTCTTTCTCAAGAAGAGCCTAAGTCAACTTAGCACAAACTAGTGTTTGCAACCACTAATTCATAAATTAAACCATAAAATTGACCCAAATAGCAAACACCCGTAATCAATCTAACCTTAAATCCTAACACGCATCAATTACCCACACTAGGGTTGAGCCACAACCCTAGCTAATGGGTCTAGCTACTCATGCTTGAAGAGAAAATCTAAGAAATAGATGAAGAAATAGACATATTAATTAATTACTAAAATAGATACAAAGATTCAACGATTAAAACTAAGTAAAAGTGCCCAAAATGGCTAAGAAATGTCTTCTCACGAGCGCAGCTAAAGTCTGATAATATCTGATGCCTTAAAAATGGAAAAAGAATCTATTTATACTAAGTTGGAAAAATTGGACAAAATTACCTCTGCGGAGTCAGTGCGGACCGCACAAAATGGTGTGCGGCCGCACTAGGCTCTTGACTCTGAAAACTCTCTGAACCCAGGCTCCGCGGTCCGCACAGAATGGACTGCATCTAGCGTGGTCCGCACAAACACGATCGCGGACCGCACAGGCTTGAACCTTGGCACTTGACATCTCTCTGAAGTTTGCTTCCGCGGACCGCATAAAATGGTAGTGCGGCCGCGGTGTCTTCAGTGCGGGCCGCAAAATATCTACTGCGGCTGCACTGCTTTGATGCCTTAAAATCCAAGTCTCTGAATCTCCTTGGTGCAGACCGAACAAAGTGTAGTGCGACCGCACTAGGCCTGTTTGTCTTGAGTTGTCTTGTCTTTGGTACTTGTGCAGGTTTCACTCCTTTTGAGCCGATCTTTGACATCTCGTCACTTTGTTGATCAAACCTGCAATCAAGCACAACTTATGAGCCTTTTGGGACTATTTTGTAAGAATTTATAATCAAAGCGTAAGCAAGAAGGAGCATGAAACACGTCAAAATCCCTAGTTATCAACTCCCCAAAACTTAAGCTTTTGCTTGTCCTCAAGCAAACAAAATAAGACCCACCCCTTAAGGGAAAGTCCAAGAAACTTTCATCTTTCCTAAAGCAACCTCAACTAGCATCAATTGGGACTAACAATTTCCCTCGACACACATGAGTCATTAACAATATTTAACCTTTGAAAAACCATGGATCAAGTGCGACACATGAGCATCACGAGTTGACTCAACACATCAAAGAACTCTTTCAATTACTTTTGTCATTGTGGAACCCAAACTCACACATCCTCAACTCTCCCTAAGCAAACCTCACCTTTAGAATATTGGCACACAAAACGAGGTTGTTGGAAATTCACTCATCTCTCTCAAGGAAAGGTCACAAGTCCGGATCTAAGTACCATATGCTTGCCCCTTATGTAAGTATCCACTAATGTAAACTTCATTCGACTCAAGATTTAGGACTTTTGTGGAGTCATTGTGAAGGCTTTTGGTCCAGGGTAGGTCATGTTTTTGTTCAAGTGGGTTCCATCTTCCATTAAGCACTTCTTTTGATTCATTTGGCACAATTTATTTGACTCTTTGAGTCATTTTCACTTCTTTCTAAGGGGTTAGAGAGACACATTGTCACTCTTTCTTATGCATTTCAAACCTTTTCTCCTTTTTTCATGTTTCCACACCTTTCATTCTTTGCTTTTCTTGAATCCCCTTTTATTCTTTTTCACATTGAACATTCTTTTTGACTTTTTTGCTTTTCTTTCTTTTTCATTGCCTTTCCTTTTCTTCACTTTTGTGCCTTTTTACCACTTTCTTGCGATCCTCGTCTCTCCCCCCAAACTTATATTTTTGCCATGTGCTAAAGGAAAGATTTTGGGTGCCAAGAGAAGGTATCTTGTTAGAACGGGTATAGGCTTGTATCATGGTTCTTGAAAAAGAAGGTCTAAGGCTCAAAAGGGTTAACTAGGGATCTTATCATTGGTAGGCTATGGAATTTGCTCAAACTATCATTTGGATCAAGGAGAGCCTATAATCACGTCTTAAGTCAAAATTCACCTAGGATTTCGCCTCAACAAACATTCAGGGCATGTTCTAGACCAATGGCTCGGGACTTGGACTTGCAATTCAATTACTCACCGCACAAGCTAAGGGATTGCTAAAAACATAGAGTCGGGGGCCCACAACGACCTTAGATACGATTTGAGCACACAATGGTCCGAAAAACCACTTGATGAACATCGGTCAACACAAGAGTCTCATGGTCACAACTTTCACCATCCTAAACACAACAATTTGTTTTTGGGCATAAGATTAAAGGCAAATGTGCTAGGCCCAACTGAAGCTTTGCTTGAGGTACCCTTAACTACAAACTACTAAAAACAAAAAGAAAAACGGACTCAAACCCTTAAGAAGGTTGCCATGCCATCTATCATTGGGAAGAGCCACCCGGTTCACACAACATTCCACCTTTGGAATGAGCCGTGGCACTAAGAAAACCAAAGGTTTATTGAAAACTCCGAAAACAAAAAGCTACGAATCACAAATAAGAAGCTAGAAACAAAAACTTTTGCGGAAAATAGAACAAATATATAGAAGAGGGGATTTGAATATACAATAGACGGGATGAATATATACAATGAAATGAACTTTATATACAGACCAAAAGTGAAACAAAAGTGCGATAATATCAAATTATGTACAGACCAAATGTGAAAAGTCAAGAAAGGATAAAAATATCAATATATACAGTCATCCACAAAAATGTAGGGCTCACCCCATCAAATGAAAGCTGGCATTGTCCCCAATGCCAACTAGTCTAAATAAGCACCAAAAGATATAGAAAAAAAGGATATAGAAGACTCCCTAAGTCGTGTCTGTCTGCATAGGATCATGGGTGGTCCCTGGGTCCTCTGTGCTCGGGAACCTCAGACTGGTTCCCGGTGGTTTGCTCTGCTGCTACTGGGACCTGGGCCTGGACCTGGACAGGCTCTGGAACCGGTACATCCTGTGGCTGACTGGAGGGAGCCTCCGGTGGGTCCGCCAACTGGATGATGGCATCATCTGCTCTAGGGATCGTCCTCCTCATCTTCGGAGGCCTCTGGGTCTGCTCCGGCTGTGGATGAGCTGCTAGGACTGGATCATCAAGCAACAGGTCCAAAGGCAGCTAGTCTGCCTTCAATCTATCAATATCTTCCCGCAGCTCCTTCACGGACTCCTTGGAGGCCCGTGTCTTTCCCAACTTCCTATGCTTCTTAGCAAGCTCCTTGAGAGCCTTTCTACGTGAATCCACTACCTTTGAGAGCGCAGCCTGAGTGGCGAGGATCTTCTTCTGGTTCTCAAGTATCTCTTTGAGCGCATCCTCGATCGACTGGGGTACCTGTGGGGCTGGGGGAGCTGACTGAGCCGCTACAGTAGTAGTCAATGTGGACAACTTGGACGAGGCAGTCTGCATCCAGTTGTTTATACTTAGCAGGGCCTGGCTTAGCCGGTGGGCAGTGATGGGATGGGCCCGGCTAGATGGGATCTCCGGGCCTGCTGATGTGGAAGGGCCAGGAGGAATGGCTGAAGATGTGGAAGGTCCGGGAGGCATATCAGCAGAAATGGAGGTAGGCTCAGCAGGGACCTCAACCACAACTGGCTCTTCAGACTGGCCAGTTGAGGAAGAAGTAGGGGATTTGTAGTTCTTGTCCTTGGGGTTGTCATTCCCTTTCAAGCTATACCAGGAGAACGGGGCTGTCGCCTTGACCTTGACGTCATAGGGATTCTTATCCACCTCTAAGTCCCGAAAGTACATAGTAAGTGTGCTAGGGAAAGGGTAGTTCCGATCATGCTCTGCTCCCACTAACGAGATAATACGGGACATCACATTCCCCACATTTATGGGGTATCCCGCCATAATCAAAGCAACCAAAACAGCCCGGTGGAGAGGAAGGGTCTGGTCATAGTAGGATCCAACTGGCTACAAACAAATGTCTCCCAACCCCTCGCCTCAAAGTTTAAGGTCCTCCGCAATATTTTGACCCCAGCAGTCAACTAATCAGGAACGATACCTGGGATTGCCGGGTACTGAGCTAACCATGGACGGACCTCCTCACCCATCTCCAACTTCGCCATGTACAAAGTTTCATCCTCCTCATTGAAGCCCAAGTATTCATTAAGGTATTTCCCATCAAACAACACTGTCTTATTGCGAACCTTGGTCACTTTGGAGCCCTTTTTGATGGGGGCTACATTGCAATAGAACTCTTTGACCATGTGTTCGTTGGCGTCCACACAGTCATCTAAAAAGTACTCCCAACCCACTCTAGTTATGAACTGTCTCTGCACGTCAAGGTTGTGGGATAATAGATCTCTGTCAATGAAACTCCGCTCCGGTATCAACTTTTCTCACCGGCCACCACTCCCTAAACTTGTGGTACGCCACCTGGCTCACAAACCTATTCTCCCAAACATCGGGCTTTCTAGTTCTTGCAATACCTCCCACCTGAGGCTCACCACCTTCAGCTACGTCCTCCTCTCCCTGTACCTCCTCTTCACCTCCGTCTGCACTCTCCCCGGATAATGAAGCTGTGGGGGAGGTGGAGAATTCACCACTGCCGGCTGCTGAGCCCTCAGACGACTCAGTGGGAACATGCTCTGGTGCTTGGGCAGTGGGTGATGGTGGAGGGGTATCTCTTAACCTGAATCTCTCCGTCCAGTCTTCAACATATTCTGGCACAGAGTCTGAAGAAATGTCCCTTAGCGGTTGATACTCATTCCCCGAGGAATGGGAAGCAGCTATGTCTGAAGCTTTTATTAGCTTTCTGGTCTTTTTTATGTTTTCCCGAGCTTGGGGAGTGAGTTTGATCATCTTCTTTCCTTTGCCCCCCCCCCCAGGAGGATTCACCTTTCCCGGGTTATTTTGATCCTTTTCCTCCTCGTTGTTTAACCATTGTCTGCAAACACAATTCAAATCACTTGTTAGTATCAGTGGGTTCACATAAAACAGTGTTGCAGACAAATGAAAATGTTGCAGGAGTGGCCAAGTGCGGACCGCACAAAATGGTAGTGCGGCCGTACTGAGGCCACCGCGAACCGCACAAAAATGACCGCGGTCAGCACAAAGGTGGGGGTCAGACTACCCACTCTCTATATTCAGGCAGTGCGGACCGCACAAAATATACCGCGGCCGCACTGCCCAAAGTTCAGATGTTCAGCTTCCACAATCGCGGTCCGCACAAAATGGTATCGCGGACCGCACTGGGACACCGTGAACCGCACAGAATTGGCCGCAGTCTGTACGGGTGCCCAGTTCTGGAACTAAACTAGGGTTTATCAGATTTTGCAATTAAGGTCAATTTGGTCCCTAAATGTCTACCCAGTCTATTAAACTAACAAGGTATAGAAAAATCAAAAAGCTAACTAACCTAACCTAACAATTTAAGAAAATACGGGAGACGGAGAAAATAAGAACTAAGAAAAATGAAAATTAACTAAAATTGACAAAATTAACCAGTGAAAAGGAAGATTGATGTACCAGATATTGAGATGAATTAAATCAAAGCAAAGCAAGCAAGCAATTACGATCAAAGGAGAATGTTTAATTACTCTAAGGTTCAAATTCACGAAAAGGATAAAAGGAGGCCCTTAGGGTCTATTTATAGAAAAACCCCTGGGGCCCATGCTCACCTACCAGTGCGGACCGCACAAAATGGACCGCGGTCCGCACTGGGTTATTTTATTCCAGCTTAACTCAGTAACCCACCGCGGTCTGCACAAAATGAACCGCGACCGCGGTGGTCCACCGCGGACCGCACCAAATCAACCGCGGTCGCGGTGGCAAACTTCAGAGAGCAATTTTTTGTCACCCTTTACCAGTGTGGACCGCACAAAATGGTTTTACGGCCGCACTGGAAACTACAGAGACCTGTGCAATTTTTCAATTATGTCCTGCACTGCATCAACTCAACCCTGCAACATCTCACAACCAGTTAGCCCAAAAATCAATCCTATACTACAAAGAAAATCAAAGAAAACAAAAAGAAAAACACATGGGTTGCTTCCCAAGAAGCGCCTGATTTAACGTCGCGGCACGACGCAAGTTACCATCAAATCATTTGAAATGAACAACAGCCACCAAATGGCTATCATCAAACTTCCCAAGATAATGCTTGACCCGGTGCCCATTCACTCTAAAAACTTCACCATTTTTGTTCTTCAAATCAAGAGCACCAAAGGGGTTCACCAACACAACTTCAAATGGTCCATTCCATTTTGATTTAAGCTTTCCCGAAAACAGACGTAGCCGGGAATTGAACAAGAGAACCAAATCACCAACTTTGAACTCCTTTCCACGAGCATATTTATCATGAATGTACTTCATCTTGTCCTTATACAAGGACGAACTAGAGTAGGCATGGAACCGGAATTCATCAAGTTCATTGAGTTGCTCCACCCGAAGATTAGCAGCTACATCCCAATCAAGATTCAACTTCTTCAAAGCCCACATGGCCTTATGCTCCAACCCCACTGGTAAATGACATGCTTTCCCAAACACCAACCGGTACGACGACATACCAATTGGGGTCTTGTAAGTGGTCCGGTAAGCCCATAGAGCATCATTTAACTTTTTAGACCAATCGGTCCTATTGGCATTGATAGTTTTGGACAAAATGCTTTTGATCTCCCTGTTAGACACTTCAACTTGGCCACTTGCTTGAGGATGATAAGGGGTAGACACTTTGTGGTTGACACCATACTTGGAAAGCAAGCATCAAAAGCTCTATTACAAAAATGTGATCCTGCATCACTAATAATTGCCCGAGGTGTACCAAACCTTGTGAAAATGCTCTTTTTCAAAAATGCCACCACACTCCTAGCTTCATTATTGGGCAAGGCCACGGCCTCAACCCATTTTGACACATAATCAACCGCTACAAGAATGTAAGTGTTTCCACACGAGCTTACAAAAGGGCCCATAAAATGGCCACCATAGGGGGAGGAATGACAAGCCTCTAGGATGCTAAATTGCTCCTCCTCAGGTACACACCTCTGGATCACTCCGTCGGTGCAAATCTTGAACAAGTATGGCTCGTCCCAATAGAAGTCCAGACTATCCCCTTGGAGCTTCTTCCTTTGGTTATAAGAGAGCTCACACGGGATGATGTCAGTCACAAGGAAATTCGTAATGTCCGCAAACCATGGCATATCACACATCGACATAGAAAGTAATTGCTCATCGGGGAATGTATCATTGATCTCTAAGCCATCACGCAGCCTTCCTCCCTCCTCCAAGCGGGACAAATGATCCGCTACTTGGTTCTCACTACCTTTCCGGTCCACTATCTCCAAATCAAAAATCTTGAAGAAGTAACACCCATCGTATCAACCTTGCTTGGAGTCTTTCTTTGTCATCAAATACCTAAGGGCGGCATGGTCGTTGTGCACTATGACTTTGGCTCCCATAAGATATGGCCAAAATTTTTCCATGGTGAACACAATAGCCAACAATTCCCTCTCCATCACCGTGTAGTTCCTTTGGGCTTCATTCATAGTCTTGCTTTCATAGTACACTGGATGAAACATTTTGTTCACTCTTTGACCCAACACTGCCCCAACCGCAACGTCACTTGCATCGCACATGAGCTCGAAAGGCAAGCTCCAATTGGGTGCGGTAATGATTGGGGTGGTGGTCAACTTATGCTTAAGAAGTTCAAAGGCCTCCATGCATTTCTCATCAAACACAAACTTAGCATCTTTCTTGTTACACCCCAAGTTTTCATACGTGAGAGTACGTCGTAAGTCATTGATGTAAGCTCGAAAATGAGATTATATTTGGAAGCAAATAAAGTAAGTTAATCATGTTACCTTGGAGGTTACAAATATTTAAGATCATGAATAACAAGTACCAAAAGGGTCGGAAAGCTTAGTCGCTAAACGAATTGAAGAAAATAAGTTTCGTCGAAAATCGACGAGTTTGGAATGTTATAACATATTCTTTTTGGGTGAGACTAAGGCGATTAACATGATGAGGAGGTTACGTTATGATTTATTGTAGTCGTATGATAGTCGTGAGTCCATCATGCATTATATATGTATCTACTTTACTCTACCGAGCCGCGCTATAGTCGGCCGGGTATGGCACCTATTGTGCAACCACTGATCAGTTGGGTTTATCGAACTCCACGTGGCCGGGTACGATTCTACCGAGCCTTATGATGGCCGGGTACATTTTTACCGAGTCCTCTTTGAGGCCGGGTATGATATGATGATGATGATGCCCACAGAGGAGTATGTTTTTAAAAGCTTATGTATATTTATGTATTATGCATTTCATGTCAGTAGCCCCCAGAGGCACTCAGATGTTATAGGTTGTATCTCCACTATCTCTCTTTACGTTACTGATCTTGTTTATGCTTTCCTGCCTTACATACTCGGTACTTTATTTGTACTGACGTCCCTTTTGCCTGGGGACGCTGCGTTTCATGCCCGCAGGTCCCGATGGACAGGTTGACATTCCTCCAAGTAGGCTATCAGTTCAGCGGAAGGTGTTGGTGCACTCCACTTGCTTCGGAGTTGCCTATTTGGTCAGTATGCTTTGGATATGTATTGATTGGTATGGCGGGGCCCTGTCCCGACCATTATGATATTAGGTACTCTTAGAGGCTTGTAGACAGATGTCAGGTGTATGGATACTTGTATGGCCTTTTCGACTTATGTTTTGAGTTTACAAATGGTCATGTCGGCCTTATAGGCCCGTATGTCACATGTATAAGTTTGCATATCATGGTGGGTCGTCATATGTTGAGTATTCCCCTATGTTTCATTCTTGTTATCTCATGACGAGTTTTTTAGCTCATTTACCATGATAGTATGATAAGAAAGATATGTTATGTTGGTACTCGGTTGAGTAAGGCACCAGGTGCTCGTTGCGGCCCATCCGGTTTGGGTCGTGAAAAAAGTGGTATCAGAGCAGTTCTGTCCTAGGGAGTCTACAAGCCGTGTCTCGTAGAGTCTTGTTTATGGGTGTGTTGTGCACCAAACTTATAAGCAGGAGGCTACAGGGCATTTAGGACTGTCACTCTTTTTTCTTATTCTAGATCGTGTGGTAGAGCTCAGTTGTAAGAACTCAAACTTCTTAATTCGACTTTAGTCATAATACAATGATACCGACATCCACAAAGATAGTTGGTAAGAGATTGAATGTGGGTCTGGAAGAGCTGAGTTAGAGGAACTCAATTTTGCATCACGCTTATAATGAGTAAATGTAAGGTCTTCGGTAGATTATGTGTGTACTAAGATGTGTAAGCTTCTTGATAAGGAGCCCTAAAGCATGAATATCTATCCACCCATATGGTAAAAAGCAATAAGAGAATCAGAGGGTAGATAAAAATTTCAACAAGCAAAAGAAGCAAGGTGAAGAAGGGTACGAGGTAACCAGTTATTAAAGATTATCAGTTTTTACAATTCAGGCAGAGAGACATAAGTATTATGAGTTACGTTCAACAATAACAGAGATCTATTCAATTGGCCACACCCATCTCAGTTATGCCATATGGGAGCTAACATATATTATTTAAGAGAAATATGGGATATCAGGATCCGATTGGAGTAGAGTGACCCAAAATGGTGGATGGATTGTTAGCATTAGCTGACATTTCTGAAGGATATTGCAAATATGGTAATAGTTCTCCTTGTGAGACAACTCGACGGTGCACTCTAGAATAGTACATTTAGATATGAAATACTAGAATGTCCAGAAAATTTAGATGATCGGCGCAATCCTAGAAGAGATAAATATTTACCTTTGTATGGCTCCCGTCCCTAGTAAAGAGAGAATGTTAGGCGACCCGAAGAGCCAGTGGATGGAGTAAGGGGAGTTAAAAGCGAAAGAATGTTTTGTTGAAGTTTTCAGAATAAGGTGATAAACAGAAATATTCGCCGGAGAATAAGAAGAGAGTAATTGAAGTATTATGAGTAAGATGTGATAAATGATGATAACGGTAAATCAAAATATGACACGATGATAGAGTCTATAGTCAAGTGAAGGAATAGACAAGAGGTGACAGGCCTTGAGACAATAAAAGAGTATAGGCAAAAGGCTATATCCTCATACGACAATTGAGTTGGTGACTCGAACGTGATTACCAGAAGGAAAAAAAATTAGACCCCCGTAGTAATAGAAATTAGTATGGTCTAGTAAACAAGAGAGAACCGAACATGAATTAGGGACCGAAGGATTTGATAATAGTCGACATCGTGAGAATTTCAGAGATCGTGTTCCAACAGTAATAGAATAGACAATAGACGAATAACCTTTAAAGGTCATTTAGGAAGTCACTTACCTAAAGCAAGCAGTCTGAGTAGAGCTAATCTTAAGGGACTAAGTGTGCCAGTAACACTAGGTGTCACCTTCGTGCGTAAGAAATTTAGTTATCCCTGGTACAGAAGGTTACCATAAGGCGATTAAGGTTCATTGATAATGTGAAAAGACGCCAAAGATGAAGAGGTGAAACATCTATAGGTAGATCGTCGTAGAACTAAATCTTAGTACTTCCCTAAAGGGGGGAATATGGTGTGATATGGTATTAAGTCGGAGTTAAGCGGTTCAGGTAACTATGGAATGGTAAAGGAAGAATGTGGTAAAAAGGAGAAAGGGATGATGTTGCATTTGTTCAGTTCCTACAGATATGTTGCGACTCCAGAACGTTATACAAGCACGACACCGGGGAGAGGCAGTAAAAGCCTCCCGCCAGGATGTTATTGATAAATAAGTGTGAATGAACACTTGATACATAAGGAGCCAGTACGAGTGGTAAGTTAAGACAAAGAAAATAACCCAAGAGACATTATGAAGAATATATATGAGAATGGACCAACGAGTAATTAGTAGTTGATTCAGGAAGAACCCGGTTATGGCTAGACAAGAAGTCACAGATAAATGAATAGATCATGCAAGATAAATGTAGTGAACAGCAGCATAGGGAATTCAGTCTCGTAGATACGAGATTACAATCATCTGAAAATTTTTAGATAGGAGTTGAGACTGTTAAAGGTACCATTTATGTTTTATGAAAATAAGAGAGAGTGCCAATAAGGAGACAGTCAAAATTTGAGATTAAAAGTAACCCTACGAGCANTGGAAGAATTCCGACCACATGCATGGCGTGACAAAGAGGCCTAAAAAGGGGGGAATGCCCAAGCGTTTAGATTTATTCACAAAACAGTTGCTTAGATGGCAAGATGAGCATTAAAGTATTCGTAAAAGCCATAGTTTATGAAACTGATAAGCGCATCAGTCAACATTCGAGGACGAACGTTCCAAAGGGGGGAATGATGTTACACCCCAAGTTTTCATACGTGAGAGTACGTCGTAAGTCATTGATGTAAGCTCGAAAATGAGATTATATTTGGAAGCAAATAAAGTAAGTTAATCATGTTACCTTGGAGGTTACAAATATTTAAGATCATGAATAACAAGTACCAAAAGGGTTGGAAAGCTTAGTCGCTAAACGAATTGAAGAAAATAAGTTTCGTCGAAAATCGACAAGTTTGGAATGTTATAACATATTCTTTTGGGGTGAGACTAGGGTGATTAACATGATGAGGAGGTTAATTTATGAGTTATTGTAGTCGTATGATAGTCGTGTGTTATGTTTTTAAGTCAAACGAGTTATGGAACAAAAGTTAGCAAAGGTCATCACAAGTTGCATTTATAATGTGCTGAAATTTAGGTCAAATGTAGTGCGCTTTTCTCCCAATATACTTGGAATAAATGGATGATCTACATATCAAATTGAAGATATATGAGTCTAGTTTCTAACGCATTAAACCGTTCATCAATACGACATCGGAGTAGAGAGATATTCGCATTTTCGCGAGACCGCGCAAGCAGCTCCCAATGGGACCCACTTAGGCGGTGGTCGACCTACTTCACTTTATAAACGATTTGGACGCATACTTTTCACTTATTTTCAACTCAACTTCGTCTCCAAACTTCTCCTAACCCTTCTAAACAGATTCCACAAGGGTTTGAAGTGATTCCAAAGTGATTACACCATATTTCAACATCAAAACTTAGTTCTAGTGAAGAACAACACCTCTTTGAGGTTGTGTTGTCATTGAGGATTGTTGTGGGCTGTATTTGGATGAAATTCCAAGTTGTTGCCGCTGTATAAGGTGAGTATAACAGCCTAATAATTGTGCTTAAGCTTGCTTGTATGTTGGTTAAGTTGTTAGGATGATAAACTACAAGATAGTACTTGGATTAGCTTAAGTCACTTCTATGGTGTTGTATTGCTATTGAGGGTTGTTGTGAGCTGAATATAACTTGGATTTCGACTTGAAGTTACTATAGGAGTTGTGTGTATTATGTTCTTGCATGTGCTTAAGGTTATCTTGATGTTGATTAAGTTAAATGGATGGAGTAGACATGAACTAGTGAATAAAGCTACTAATTGAAGATAGTTGGAGTTGAGGATTGTTTCCTTTGTTATAAATATATGCTATAAGGATGGAATCATTGATGGATGACTTCATTATCATGTTAATGATACTTTTAAATTAATGTAAGAAGTCTATAAGGGGTGATATGGGTTATACGGATTCCAATCGAAGCTTGCCGCTCGTCCTGAAGTAGTTGTGACTTGTTGTTGTTATATGGTGTCTTGTTATTGATATTTATAGGTTACTGGACTTCCCTGGCTGTTGTTGTTGGTATATGGTATTGGAGGAGGCCCTTGTTACAAGGGAGATGTTGCCCGAATTTACGTAGACGAGATACTAGCTTAAGTTACAGACTTAGCCTTTGTTCAACACTGAATTGGAATCTCATTATGCTATGATAGATCGAGTTGACTTGTTTGAAGAGTTGCTTGGAAGGTATTAAGGACTCAACATGTTTAAGGTATGTTAAGGCTCTTCCTTCATTCTTTTGGCATGATCTAAAGTGAAACGAACATAAACGATACACTATTTCATAATGAATCTACTCCTAGCAACTAAGGTTGTCCATGTTATTCTTTCCTTACAAAGTTATTCCAAGAAAGTATATATGATCCTTGAGTCTTTAGTGAAGTTCATATTGATGGTATGATGTCCATAATGTTAATTGATGGTGCAATGACCTTATGTCACTCCAAAAGGTTTGGAATGTGACTCCATGAGTCCATCATGCATTATATATGTATCTACTTTACTCTACCGAGCCGCGCTATAGTCGGCCGGGTATGGCACCTATTGTGCAACCACTGATCAGTTGGGTTTACCGAGCTCCACGTGGCCGGGTACGATTCTACCGAGCCTTATGATGGCCGGGTACATTTTTACCGAGTCCTCTTTGAGGCCGCGTATGATATGATGATGATGCCCACAGAGGCGTATGTTTTTAAAATCTTATGTATATATATGTATTATGCATTTCATGTCAGTAGCCCCCAGAGGCACTCAAATGTTACAGGTTGTATCTTCTCTATCTCTCTTTACGTTACTGATCTTGTTTATGCTTTCCTGCCTTACATACTCGGTACTTTATTCGTACTGACCTCCCTTTTACCTGGGGACGCTGCGTTTCATGCCCGCAGGTCCCGATAGACAGGTTGACATTCCTCCAAGTAGGCTATCAGTTCAGCGGAAGGTGTTGGTGCACTCCACTTGCTTCGGAGTTGCCTATTTGGTCAGTATGCTTTGGATATGTATTGATTGGTATGGCGGGGCCCTGTCCCGACCATTATGATATTAGGTACTCTTAGAGGCTTGTAGACAGATGTCAGGTGTATGGATACTTGAATGGCCTTTTCGGCTTATGTTTTGAGTTTACAAATGGTCATGTCGGCCTTATAGGCCCGTATGTCACATGTATAAGTTTGCATATCATGGTGGGTCGTCATATGTTGAGTATTCCCCTATGTTTCATTCTTGTTATCTCATGACGAGTTTTTTTAGCTCATTTACCATGATAGTATGATAAGAAAGATATGTCATGTTGGTACTCGGTTGAGTAAGGCACCGGGTGCTCGTTGCAGCCCATCCGGTTTGGGTCGTGACATTTCTCTAGCAACTTGCAAAGAGGATTCACTACCTTCGAAAAATCCTTGATAAACCGCCGGTAGAACCCCACATTCCCAAGAAAACTCCTCACCCCTTTGATAGAAGTGGGGGAGGAAGCCTTTAAATCACCTCAATCTTGGCTTTGTCTACTTCAATCCCATGCTTAGAAATATTGTGGCCCAACACTATGCCCTCTTCAACCATGAAGTGGCATTTTTCCCAATTAAGAACGAGATTTGTGTCTTCACATCGGGCCAAGACTCTATCCAAATTTCTCAAACACTCTTCAAATGAATCACCAACCACACTAAAATCATCCATAAAGACCTCCAAAATGTCTTCCACCATATCGGTGAAAATAGTCATCATGCATCGTTGGAAGGTCGCCGGAGCATTGCACAACCCGAACGGCATTCGAGAGAAAGCAAATGTACCATATGGGCAGGTGAATGTGGTCTTCTATTGGTCCTCCGGAGCAATTAAGATTTGATTATAACCCGAATATCCATCCAAAAAGCAATAAAAGGCACGCCCCGCAAGGCAATCACGCATTTGGTCAAGGAATGGCAAAGGGAAATGATCCTTGTGGGTCACCTTATTTAACTTCCGGTAGTCCATGCATACCCGCCATCCGGTAACGGTCCGAGTGGGAATAAGTTCATTGTTGTCATTTGTCACCACAGTCATCCCACCTTTCTTCGGCACACATTGCACCGGAGAAGTCCATGAGCTATCGGAGATTGGATACACCACACCTGCATCTAGCCACTTGATCACTTATTTCTTCACCACTTCTTGCATTGCCTCATTGAGCCTCCTTTGATGTTCCAAGAAGGGCCTTGAATCATCCTCCAAAATAATCTTGTGCATGCAAAATGCGGGGCTTATTCCCCGAATATCGGCCAGAGTCCATCCAATTGCCCTTTTTCGCCTTTTAAGCACCTCCAAAGTGGCATCTACCTGCATGTTAGTAAGACAAGAGGAAAGAATAACTAGTAAAGTTGAATTAGAGCCCAAGAATTCATACCTGAGGTGTGGAGGTAATGGCTTCAACTCCAACACCGGGGGTTCCTCGATTGAAGGCTTTGTTGGAGGCATCTTTCTATTTTCAAGATCCAAAGAAAGTTTCCTAGGCTCATAAGAATAAGAGCACATTCCATGTAAAGCATTCACGCACTCCACTCGGCCCGCATCATCATTGACATCCAAATTCAACAATACGGCCTCTAATGGGTCCTCAACATTGATCATTACACTGGTATCATCAATTATCACAGCCATGACTAAATCCACAAATGAACACACTTCGATACAATTGGGCTGCTTCATTGACTTGCACACATGAAATACTACCTTTTCATCACCTACCCTGAAAGTGAGTTCCCCTGCTTCCACATCAACTACAGCCTTCCCCGTAGCAAGGAAAGGTCTCCCTAATATGATCTGGACCTCATAATCTACCTCACAATCCAATATCACAAAATCAGCTGGCAAGATGAATTTGTCCACCCGGACGAGCACATCATCAACAATACCTAATGGTCGCTTCATAGATCGGTCTGCCATTTGCAAACGCATGGAAGTTGGCCTCGGAGGCCCAATACACAAAGTCTTGAAAACTGAGAAGGGCATTAAATTGATGCTTGCCCCAAGATCACATAAAGCTTTGGCAAAGTCTGCACTACCAATAGTGCAGGGGATAGTGAAAGCACCGAGATCCTCTAATTTCGGGGCCATTGAATGTACTATAGCACTAACTTGGTGGGTTATCTTGATAGTTTCACAGTCCATTGATCTTTTCTTTGTAACCAAATCTTTCATGAATTTAGCATAACCAGGCATTTGCTCCAAAGCGTCTACCAAAGGCACGTTGATGGATAAGCTCTTCATTATGTCAATGAACTTTTTGAATTGATTCTCACTTTTCTGCTTGGCTAGCCTTTGAGGATAGGGGGGAGGTGGCCTAGGCAAAGGTGCCTTGGCTTTTGGCACAACCGGCTTCGGCATGTCAATTACGTGCTGCCTAGACGGGTTCACAGCCTCTTGAGTCTCCACCTCGGTTTCATTAATGTCAATCCTCACTTCATTGTTCACATTGTCATCAACCACATCTTCAACTACCAAAGGACCCGCATCTTCTTGCAACTCAACATCATCATCAACAACTTGCTTTTGTTTCGAGGCATTCACATCACCGCCTCTCCCACTTCGTGTGTAACCGCCATGACATGGTTGTTCCTACCCTTTGGGTTTACTACCGTATCACTTGGTAGAGCACCCTTTGGGCGAGTATTCAATAATTGAGAGATTTGGCCTATTTGCACCTCCAAATTCCTTATTGAAGTATTGTGAGAAGCCAATTGCGCATCGGAATCCGCATTCTTTTTCATCATTTGTTCGAACATCATTTCAATTCTACCCATTTCATTGTTAGATGAACTAGGGCCCTGGGATGGAAAGGAGGTGGATTGTTCGGTTGTTGGTACATTGGGGGCCTTTGAAAGCCTTTCCCCCGGTTTCCTTGGTTCCCATTATTCCATCCACCATGATTGTTATTGTTGCCCCAATTGTTGTTATTACCATTCCAATTCCCTTGGTTGCCTTGGTTGTTGTTTTGATTGCCCCCGTTGTTGTTTTGGTTGTTGTTCCCCCAATTTCCACCGTTTTGTTGTTGATTGCCCCAATTACCTTGAGGTCGCCACTGTTGTTGGTTGGAAGAGTTGCCCCGTTGGCCTTGAAAATTGTTTACATATTGTACCTCTTCATTTTGCTCATCATAGCCATCATTTTGAAAACCATCACAATCATCATCAAATTGTTCAGAATTCCCTTGGTTTTGTTGCCTTCGTTGCCTTCTCTTGTTGACAAGCATATTCACACCCTCCATGGCATTCACTTGGCGAGGATTTTGGACTTGTTGCAATTGTGCCTTAGCCAATTGGTTCATAGTAGTTGTCAACTCTGCTATAGCTTGCCCATGGTCGTGTAATTCCTTATGCAAATGAACAACTGTAGGGTCACCTTGGGGAACATTGGCCCTACTTTGCCATGCGGAGGATGTATCCGCCATCTCATCAAGAATCGCACAAGCTTCGTCATAAGGCAACTTCACGAAATTACCCCCAGCCAATTGATTGACTATGCATTGATTTGTAGTATTGATGCCCCGATAGAAGGTTTGTTGTATCATCGCCTCCGTCATATCATTATTTGGGGCATTCCTTCACCATCGTTCTAAACCGCTCCTAAATCTCATGCAAAGGTTCCGTAGGTTCTTGCTTGAAGGCCAATATCTCATCTCGAAGTGCCGCCATGTGCCCGGGTGAGAAAAATTTAGTAATAAACTTATCCGCCAACTCATCCCAAGTAGTGGTGGAATGGTTGGGGAGTCTCTCAAGCCAATCCAATGCTTTACCCCGAAGTGAAAAGGGGAAAAGCCTCAACCTAAGAGCATCCTCGGACACATTCGTCTGTTTGCTACCCCAACATGTATCCACGAACCCCTTGAGATGCTTGTAGGCATTTTGATCCGCAGCGCCCGTGAAATACCCACGTTGCTCAAGTAAGGTCAACATCACATTGGTTATCTGAAAATTTTCCGCCCGAAATCTGGGAGGGATAATAGCACTTGCATAGCCTTGGTTTGGTAGCACCCGCGGAACCGTTCTTGGAGGTGGCGGAGGAGGGTGTAGAACGTTGTCATTAGCATTGGCCTGGCGGCCTCGTCGTGGTCCGGGAGGTACAAGAGGCACCTCATCCTCTCCAATTTCATCAACCTCCTCCCCCGCAAGCACATTTCCAAGAGGGTCATTAGCATTTAAATCCATTTGGTACCTGTGGTAATCACACACACAAATTAGTAACAAAGAAGGAAAGAAGAACAACACACAAAACTAACTAAATAGATAGCCAAAACCGTTAGTTCCCCGGCAACGGCGCCAAAAAGTTGATCGCTGCCATCTCTGCACTACTAATAAGTAGCAAGAGAGCGTCGCAATATGTGACGACCCGACCCGTCGTCACGTGTGTTACCGCCCCGTTTTCCCCATTTTCTATTTTCTTATGTTTCAGTATCAGTATTAGATGTGTTGGAGTTGATTTGGATTGGGTTTGATAAGAAATGAGACACTTAGTCTCTTTTAAGAAGGCTTAAGTTGGAAAAGTCAACCGGACGTTGACTTTTCTGTTAGAGGGCTCGGATATGAATTCCGATGATTTGATTAGCTTCGGGGGATGATTTGTGACATAGGAGTGTAATCAAAAGTGATTTTGGAGGTCCGGAGTAGAATTAGGCTTGAATTGGCAAAGTTAGGATTTTGGCGAATTCCGATCGATAGGTGAGATTTTGATCCGGGGGTCGGAATGGAATTCCGAGAGTTGCAGTAGCTTCGTTAGGTGATTCGGGATGTGTGTGCTCAATTTTAGGTCATTCGGAGGTGTTTTGGTTGGGTTTTTGATCGAATGTGTGTTTCGGAAGTTTTGGAAGAACATAGGCTTGAATTCGATGAGAAACGATGGTTTTAGTGTTGTTTGAGGTGTTTTGATGATTGGAGCAAGTTTGAATAAGGTATGGATCATTTTGTATATTTGGTTGAGGTCCCGGGGGCCTCGGGATGATTTCGGATGGCTAACGGGATGAAATTTGGAGTTTAAGGACTGCTGAGTGGTCTGGTATCTGGTATTTTCGCTTCTGCGGAAATGGACCGCAGAAGCAGTTCCGCAGAAGCGAATGAGGAGTCGCAGAAGCGAGGTTGGGCATTTTGGAGATTTCTGCAGGAGCGGAATATTTCCCGCATAAGCGGCTTCCGCAGAAGCGGTTAGTGACCGCAAAAGCGGTCCAAGGCAATAAGTGAGATTCCGCAGATGCGGTAGTCGCAGAAGCGACAAAGGCACCGCAGAAGCAGAAACAACTGATCAGGAGTGGGTTTTTATTCCCTTCACGAAATTTTACAGAACACATATTTTAACTTCGAATTGGGGTGTTCTTGAGCGATTTTGAAGAGGAAATTCAAGGACTTCGACCAGGTAAGCATTCTTGGACTTAGAACACAATTTTATCATGCAAACACATGAAATTACACTGAAAGCTCAAGGAATTAAGGTAAAAAATGGTGGTTTAGGGCTTGAAACCTAAGAGAACAAAAATGGGAATTTGAGGGGTCATTTGGACTCCGATTTTGGTGTTCTTTATATGCATGGACTCGTGGCGAGATAAGAAATCCGGTGATGTGAAATTTATAATTTTTCGAGAAGTGGTCTCGGGGCTCGGTTTTTGCCAACTTCGTGATTTTCGATGTTTTTCGAGTCTTTTCGATTGGGTTATATTCCCTTAGCATATTGTGACGTATTCGTTGTGGTTTTGGTCAGATTCGACGCACGAAGAGGTGAATTCGAAAGGCAAGGGCATAGCAAGCTAGGACTTTGGCCGGCTTGAGGTTAGTAATAAATGTAAATGCTGTGTTGAGGGTTTGAAACCCCAAATTTGCACATCGTAGTGCTATGTGAGGTGACTTGCACGCCGGATAACGGGCGTGGGGTAGGGTACCGTCGGGGATTGTGACTTGGTCCGACCCGCTTAATAAAATTACTACCTAATTGATTGTAGTTTTGTGATATCCTTATAAAAGTGGATTAATTGTCATAATTGGGCTTCGTGCCAACTACTTGAATCCTTCAGGGATTATTTTTACTGGTTTCTCACCATATTTCTAGATATTGAACTCAGTCCTGGTATTTAACACTGTTTTTGTACACTCAGCCATTTTTCTAAAAGTAGAAACTATAGTAATATTTTTAAATGAAGTTTGGGCTGAATATTTTTATAGTATTGTGCCAAAAGGCTTATGTGATTTTGGACTGAGTATGGGATCGGACTGCACGCCGCAGTGGTATGATATTGATATTGATATGAGGCTGAGGGCCTAGTTGATGCCACGAGATGACTTATTATTGCGCTTGGGCCGTAAGGGGCCCCTCTCGGAGTCTGCACACCCCCAGTGAGCGTCATCGACGTTAAATAAATGGAGCAGGCTGCACGGCCGCAGCGGGGTACTGGAGAGTACTGGTTTATGTGTTGCATTGCATATTTTTAATTGTCATTTATTCTTTATCTGTTGTGGTATCATTATAATTGTCCTCGCTGTTTTACTGTATTTATAGCTTTACCTTGTGTTTATTTGGGATTTATTATCCTTAGACATTATTTATAGTTATTACTTTCTGGGTTGGAAGTACTCACAATACTCCCTGCACCTTGTGTGCAGATCAAGGTATACCACAGGGTGAGTGAGGATTTGTTTAGCTGAGCAGCAGTATCCGGGAGTATCGAGGTAGCTGCATGGCGTTCGCAGCCTTGATCTCTCCCATCTATCTTTATCCTTTTGTTCGCATTTTTCCTAGACAGACTTGTGATTAGGTGAATATTTTGTATTAGAGGCTCATGTTCGTGACACCAGATTCTGTGGGCTGATTAGAATTTTGTTTTTATTTTGGGGTTTTCGAATGTTAGAGATTATTTCAGAAGCTCCGCTTTAAATTGGTATTTTAGTAGTGAATATTTATTTATCTATCTAGATTAATTGGCTAAGATTGTGGAAATGGTCGGGCTTGCCTAGCAAAGTGTTGGGGGCCATCACGACCGGGGTTTGGGTCGTGACACAATAGCTTTTACCCGATTTTGGGTCGGGATCGAATCCACAGAGAGCTAGAATTGGAATCGAGTATCTATCTAGTTTTGGATTGCGTATGTGTTCTTACTTGGTCTTCTATTCATTTTTGGTTTTTTCTTTATATTCTACTATGATCAAACTACAAATTATAATTGCAACTAAATTAGACTAAGAGTAAATTGCTACAAGTTGTATCTAATGGTTTAAAAGGCACTAGGGTAGTGACCTTCACCTAGGTGGCTAATTGACGGGTAATTGCATCAAAGGCACGATTGACATGATTGGGGAAATATGTTATAACCGTTGCTCGATACTACCCACCCTATACCTCTCGGTAGAAAGAGTGGTTTTGCCCAATTGACTCTCTCGAGACCAATTAGGTATGAACATTTGCCCAAGAAACTAGGGTTCAAGTCGGGTAATTACTTTCTCGAGGTACCCTTTAATTGGGACTATCAAATCTCTTGAGTCCATCCCAATTCCTTGTTGAGTCAGTTTTGGAGACTTAGGCTCTCTTTCTCAAGAAGAGCCTAAGTCAACTTAGTACAAAACTAGTGTTTGCAACCACTAATTCATAAATTAAACCATAAAATTGACCCAAATAACAAACACCCATAATCAATCTAACCTTAAATCACAACACCCATCAATTACCCACACTAGGGTTGAGCCACAACCCTAGCTGATGGGTCTAGCTACTCATGATTGAAGAGAAAATCAGAAAAATAGATGAAAGAAATAGACATATAATTAATTACTAAAATAGATACAAAGATTCAACGATTAAAACTAAGTAAAAGTGCCCAAAATGGCTAAGAAATGTCTTCTCACGAGCGCAGCTAAAGTCTGATAATATCTGATATCCTAAAACTAGAAAAAGAATCTATTTATACTAAGCTGGAAAAACTGGACAAAATTGCCCCTGCAGGGTCAGTGCGGACCGCACAAAATGGTGTGCGGCCGCACTAGGCTCTTGACTCCGAAAAATCAACTCTCTGAACCCAGGCTCCGTGGTCCGTAGAGAATGGACTGCGGCCGCGGAGGCATCTGGCGCGGTCCGCACAAACACGACCGCGGACCGCACAGGCTTGAACCTTGGCACATGACATCTCTCTGAAGTTTGCTTCCGTAGACCGCATAAAATGGTAGTGCGGCCGTGGTGTCTTCAATGCGGGCCGCAAAATATCTACTGCGGCCGCACTGCTTTGATGCCTTAAAATCCAGGTCCCTGAATCTCCCTAGTGCGGACCGCACAAAGTGTTGTGCGGCCGCACTAGGCCTGTTTGTCCTGAGTTGTCTTGTCTTTGGTACTTGTGCAGGTTTCACTCCTTTTGAGCCGATCTTTGACATCTCGTCACTTTGTTGATCAAACCTGCAATCAAGCACAACTTATGAGCCTTTTGGGACTATTTTGTAAGAATATATAATCAAAGCGTAAGCAAGAAGGAGCATGAAACACGTCAAAATCCCTAGTTATCGGGGATACGTAGGCAGCCTTATGGGTTCGGTCACAATTCAATAAAATTTTCATCTCCCCCTGCAATTGGAAACTGGGGTAGAATTTTGAGGAGGACCCTCAAAATTACGAAGTAATTTTAGCCGGTCATCGCAAGCAGCCGTCCGAAGCATTAACCAGTCAAACTGGGGCAGAATTTTGAGGAGGACCCTCAAAATTCCGTAACAAGAGAGGTTGCAATATCTTGAGACACGTCACAGTCGTCGGTTCATCTAAAAGTTATTTCTTAAATATATACTTATGTCATTTTTTTTACAAATTCATGCATGTTTATCGAAATTACCTTGTTCAGCAGCGCTACCCCCAATGACACGTGTCGTATCACCAGATGAAAGCCGAACAGGCCAAGAAGAGCTAGCAGGGATACGAACTAACCTCCCCTCTACAAAACTCATGATTTTTCTTTGGATGCAGACACTTGGATCGCGAAAGCATCTGACATACTATACGCTCACGAGACAAACATTGTTCAGGAATACAACTCTCAGAATTGTTGCATTTAACAGCATTTGCTATTCACGCACGCCGGCGACATTCCCTATATCGCAATGTCCCCAGCAGTCACAATGTCGCAACCTGCTATCAGCTAAGAAACTCTATTACCATTTGCCATTATATTTTATTTCTGCATTGCATAAGGCTACCATTCTGCCTTCCAAGACTAAACACTGTCTCCATCTGCATTTTCTGCATTGCATAAGGCTACCATTCTGCCTTCCGAGACTAAACATTGTCTCCATCTGCATTTTTCTGCATTGCATAAGGCTACCATTCTACCTTTCGAGACTAAACACTGTCTCCATCTGCATTTTTCTGCATTGCATAAGGCTACCATTCTGCCTTCCGAGACTAAGCACTATCTCCATCTGCATTCTGCATGGCTGAAAGATCGCCACCTCTGCACTTGTATGGCTGAAAGATCGCCACCTCATTTACGCTTGCATGGCTGAAAGATCGCCACTTTATTTACATTCTGCATTGGCTGAAAGATCGCCACCCTATTTACATCTGCATGGCTGAAAGATCTCCACCTTATTTACATTCTGCACGGTTGAAAGATCGCCACCTTATTTACATTCTGCATGGATGAAAGATCACCACCTCCTTTACGCTTGCATGGCTGAAAGATCGCCACTTTATTTACATCTGCATGGCTGAAAGATCGCCACTTTATTTATATTTGCATGGCTGAAAGATGGTCACTTTAATTACATTCTGCATGGCAGAAAGATCACCGCCCTATTTACATTCTGCATGGCTGAAAGATCGCCACTCTATTTACGCTTGCATGGCTGAAAGATCGCCACCTCATTTACATTTTGCATGGTTGAAAGATCGCCACCTATTGCATCCCATGGGCTGAAAGATCGCCAAATACTGCATTTCATGGGCTGAAAGATCGCCAAATCGTCCAAAGGCGTCATTGTTCGGAGGCACCATTTTGCATAACGCCATGCCATGGCCTGAGGACTCCTTTAATCTTTTGCATATCATTATTCAAAGGCATCATGGTTTGGAGGCATCATTCTCATAGCCCGAGAGCATCATTTCATGGCCTGCGAATCCTTTATTATACGCTTCATGGCCCAGGACATCATGGTCTAAGGACGTCATCCTAAACGTCCAAAGACAACATTCATGGTCCGACGGGAATTTGCATCATGTTTAAGTTTACGCACAATATATGCTTGTATTTGCTTATTTGTAGGTAAACCGACGAGCAACGGCCCTCTCGGCAGGAGCGATCCTGCTCCAATTCCCGTAGCCCTATCAGACTTCAACCATTCACCCCGTCCTAAATATTGCGTTCGTTCTTGAAAGTCTCCATCGGCATACTCCGCCGGCGGATCCTGAACTACATACGGCCTGATTCCTGTAAGACCAAGGATATGTAGGTAGCTCAGAATCAAGGGCACGACCTAAGTCCTCTTCAAACCGTTTCGCCAGGTCAAAATTGGCCATCATATCTTTACCCGACAACTCTTTCATCCTTTTCGAGTAAAGAGGGGCAGCTGTTGATACCCAATTTTTTCCTGTATATTTTATTATGCAAAATACCTTAAAAGTAGCCTGTATATGCATATATAAGTATGTCCCAAGGTTATATTATTTTTCCTTAATTTTCAAAGATTTTTAAAATAAATTTATTGCCCTATTTTATCAAGGAAGACCCCAATAATTATCCCCAAAATTATCATTTTGGTGGTTCATTTATTGAATTCTCATGTTTATGCTAAAATATAGCTAACATAATTTTTGCATATATTTATAAATTTATTTAGTATTTTTAAAGCTAAATTGCATATAATTGCAATATTAGCCTCTTTTAAGGTTTAATTGTGTTTATAATTATAAAATTGACTCCAATATTCTTCAATTGATATGTATGTATTATTAATCATTTTTAATGCCTTTAATTTGTTTCTAGAAATTATTTTACTATTTTATAAAATTAAACAAGGCAAAAGTGGCTATTTAAATACTAGCCCCGTTTATTTCAATTGTAGCCCCAAATCAACCCCCCAATTAAACCCAATTCTAAAGCCCAATTACCCTGACCCAAATCCTAGTCTACCCGACCCACGACCCTTTTAAAATAACCTGCCCGGATCCCCATTCAATCCAGGTCGTTGATCAAATGATCAACGACCACCCTTTAATCTTTCCTTTTTTAATTTCCCATTACCCCCCAAACCCTAACCATTTCTCACCGGTAGCCGCCTTTGAATCCCCCATTCTCCCAATTCTCTCTCAGAAACCCTAGCCGCCTCCCTCCACTTCCACCCCAAAATCGCCTGAATCCATGGCTTCCAAAGCCATTAAAGGCCTGTACCTGCCTCCTATAACTCCTACATGCTCGATTATTAGGTTTTCAAGACCAGACTTTGAAGAAGCTTGGTCCAAACCTTGGTCTATTTATGTGCTATGCTGTCTCCGGTTATCTTCGACCTTGCTCCGGCCATCCATGGCTATTCAAGCATGACTCTTGGCTTCTCGTGCTCAGATCAATGACTTTCCAAGCCTTTCTCACCATCTGGTTTCTTCTGAAACCCTAACCTTCGAGGTTCTTCTGTTTCTTTTAGATCCGTTGTAGATCTGTGTTTTCTCTAAGCTTTTAAACGTTTTCTCAAAGTTTCTTTCAAGGCTTTACCTTCAAAACCCCTTTTACCTTTTCCGATTTAGGATTCTGTTAAGTCATTTCAAAGCTTTTCTAATTTTTAACATGTTTTACTGTGTTTTTTCATGTTGTTCTTCTACTATAGTAGGCTTGTTAAAAGTTTTAGTCCTCTTTGAGACTTCTGAATTTATTTGCCTGATTTACTCGCTTTCATCTCTACACTCGATTGATGGTGAAAACCCTAAATTTGGGGATTCATTCGATTTTTGAGAGCATTTGCTATGTGATTCGCTTGTTCTTCATCTCTGAACTTGTTTGGTTTCAGAGCCCTAATTTCTTTGAACCTATTCGGGTTTCTGAAAGTTGTTTCATCTACTGCTCGATTGAATTTCTGAATCTTTTGTTTCTCTATATGATTCTAACTTCCTGCTAAACTCTCTTTTACTTGACCCTTGGCATGCTATTTGATACTTTCTCTTCTTTGTAACTGAGTAACTGAAATCGACCTATGTGACTACCCGTGTTTGCTACTATACTATGTTCCTCTTTGTCTTAAATTCAGCCTTGCCTGCTTAATACTTATATACTCTTTTATATGCTGAGTTTCCCTCTAAAATGACCTTCAATTTGGGACTGATTTCAGACCTCCTTGTGTAAGTTTGATTGTTTCTTTCCTTATTTAATTGATTTCCTGATTCTTGGGTTGATTTGAGAACATTCCCTTAGCCTTTCGATTCTCCTATTTCTGACTTGGTTTATTTATAATTTCAAATCCCTGACTACTTGATTTACTATGTACTGGTTGGTTTATTCTGTTTCTTACCTTATTTGGTTAACTGTGTATTTCAAAGATTCTTCACTAATTCTTCCCTTAGTTAAACCCCTATATATTTACCCTAATTGCCTACTTTGCGGAACGTGCTTACTTGATTTCTTTCCTTAATAGTTTTCTGCCCATTACCGTTTAAGTTTGAACTCCTTAATTAAAGGAAGCCCCTTGTACTGATTAATTTTTAATTGATACGTGGTTCCATAATTACTACTAAACTATGAATCTTGCCTTATTTGCTACCTATTTGCAAACTATAAATACCTTGCTCTTTCATTAACACAGACACGAACACTCTGAGTTCTTAAAAATCACTTACACTCAAAAACTTTTCTCTCCTGCTTTACTACTTCTACTGTGGCCTGCCTTCAAGCCCTGCTACTTGCTTTTACTGTATTTTGCTCTTTGAACTGGTATGTCCTGATTTAGATTTTCAGCAATCACAAACAATGTGTTTACTTAATACCTTTACTTGCATGTCTGCCTACTATTTGTGTTTAGTTCAGTGTTTACTTTAGCATGCTATAATTTCCTCCTATTATGAATCCCAAACCCCCTACCCCAATGTTTTTGATGCTAATGGTTTGTTTGAGACATGACAGTATTGAGTATTATTGCCTATGGCTCAAACTTGATTCCCCTGGAATTATAACCTCTATGTCACCATCATATGTTGTGTATTCTTGTTAATTCTGTAAGCATAACAGCACTCTCTATTGCCGTGCATGCCCAGAATTAGCTAATGCCTAAGCACATAGGTTCTTTGGCAAATTCCCCAATCCTTGAACCCTTTGTATGACTTGGTTATGGCTGTTTCCCAGCACCTCTCCCCCTCTTCTTTACTTTCTTAGTTCTTTAAAACTCTGTTTCTGCACTTGCACTCTCTCTTAGACTTTAAGTTCTGCCCCCCTCTTGTGAGCCTTGCCTTGGGACCCATTGAGCTTCCTCTGAACTTGGACACTCGAGGGTTGGCCCTTCCACACTGCACTTGTCCCCAATGGTAAGAATTAGGCTTTGGATCGATGATCTTTGAGTTGGTCCATCTCATAATTCAGGGAGGAAGTCTAGAATCAGGCCTTTTAGGGTTGTAATTATTTTCTTTGTATTTTTCTTATGTATTGGTTACTCTGGTTTGTAATAATTTGTAAAGAATACTTGGGGTTGGCTAGTGAAACAGGGTTGGGGTAACTATGCATGCAAAAAGGGTAGAAATTATGCCTATAGGTTTATTGCAATTCTGCATATTCAAATACATATAGAAATCATGCCTATAGGTCTATTACAATTCTACATATTCAAATACATATAGAAATCATTCCTATAGGTCATTTCTAATTCAGCATACTCAATACATGTAGAAACCATGTCTATAGGATGTTCTAATATTCAGCATGCCCATAAGGTTTTAAATAAAGTTTCACCTTCAGATACTATCCATAAGTTTTAGAACAAGTTCTTCATTTAGATATCATGTTCATATGTTTTAAAACAAGTTCTGTATTTTTTAGACACCATGCCTATAGGTTTAAAACAATATCTGCATTAGATACCATGCCTATAGGTTCAAAAACAAGCTTTTGCGCCCAGATGCTACGTCTATAAGGTTTAAAATCAGCAATGTATAGGAAGCATGCCTAGAGGGTTTCAAATAATTCATTCCGAGTTCTTACTGTCTCATCGCCTTCTGAATTCAGTAGATGTCATGCCTATAGGACCCCGTCTTAACACTTAGGCAAGCCTTAGAGTATAATTAAAAACTGAATCTGCTTCTGTTAATTATTACGACCAGCAGGCAGTCATGATTCAGGCTTCTTATCTGAATTATGTAGTAAACCAATCTGCCCCAATCTTTTAGACTCCCTCATATTCAATTTTAATCAGACCTAAACAGTACGTGAAAGTCATGCTAATTATATGCTTTTCTGTTCAAGGAGGTATAACTGAGCCTTATATGTTTATATGTCTCCCCAAATATGCAGAATGTGTTTTTTATGTCGCCTAGAATTTTTACCTTTGAAACCCCAGATGAGCCTAATATCCCTCCCTTTAGGATTAGTAGTCCTAAGTGCCTCCGGGACTGGTAGGAACGGGACGGGTAATAGCATGCAATAAGTAATCGAGACCAATCCTTGCTTTAAATACCCTAATGGGGT
The DNA here is from genome assembly GCF_001879085.1 of Nicotiana attenuata. Classification (NCBI taxonomy): domain Eukaryota; kingdom Viridiplantae; phylum Streptophyta; class Magnoliopsida; order Solanales; family Solanaceae; genus Nicotiana; species Nicotiana attenuata. The sequence goes on from NW_017670550.1 coordinate 321,004, forward strand.
AGGAAGGGAAGATATGGATATGATGACCACGCGATAATGTCACGTGTAGCCCCTCATTGAGGAGTAATTACCGGACATTGTGTGGGGTTATCCATATTTTTAATAAACCTAGGACTCCCCCTTTCTTTTATTCTTTACTCTTTTAGCATTGTAACTCTTTAAAAATCAGCTTTTCTAATTGCCCTTTTCAATCTTGCCTTCAAACCATTATGTGTTGAAATCCCCTCTTATTTGACCCTTATTTGCCTATATATTAATTGCATCTCAATTCACAATAATTGTCTGGCCGGGAACCACACTAGTGGATTCTGAGGGGTGCTTAATACCTTCCCCTTTAGAATAATTTCAAGCTCTTACCCTATCTCTGGTTATTCAAATAAAACTCTTTTGGTGTCCTAATGCACCCTAATCATTAGGTGGCGACTCTTCAATTGCTAAACCCAGTTCCCAAAAGGAACGATTTGTCCCTCGAAATGTCATAAACCCGATTTCCGCGGAGGAAAAAGGAGGCGCGACAATTGACTCTGGGCAGTGGGATCAGTTCTTGCCTTTGGACGAGTTTGCTTACAGCAATAGTTATCAGTCCAACATCGAGATGGCTCCATTTGAGACATTATATGGTCGGCGATGACGTTCTCCTATCGGGTGGTTTGAGCCTTGTGGGGCTAAGTTATTCGGTACAGATTCGGTGAAAGTTGCCTTGAAAAAGGTAAAGTTGATCCAGGAGCGACTTCGCACATCACAGTCCAGACAGAAGAGTTACGCGGATCAGAAGGCGCGGGATGTATCATTCATGGTCGGCAAGAAGGTTCTCTTGAAAGTCTCGCCGATGAAGGGTATCATGAGATTCAGAAAGAAGGGCAAGTTGAGCCCCAAGTTCATAGGCCCATTTGAGGTGTTGCGCGTGTTGGGGTGGTTGCTTATGCATTGCTTTACCCCCTCAGCCTATCGGGAGTTCATCCGGTTTTTACGTGTTTATGCTCCGGAGGTACCACGCCGACTTGTCACATGTGTTAGACTTTAGCACTATTCAGCTAGATGAGAGCTTGGGTTATGAGGAGGAGCCAATTGCTATTGTTGATAGATAGGATCGTTAGTTGAGATCCAAGAGGATTTCCGCAGTAAAGGTTCAGTGGAGGGGCCAACCAGTCGAGGAGGCGACCTGGGAGTCAAAGAATGACATGCGAAGTAGATATCCACACTTATTTAGCACTTCAGGTAGGAATCTAAACCCGTTCGAGGAGGAACGTTTGTTTAAGAGGTGGAGAATGTAACGACCGACTGGTCCTTTTTCTTTCTAGAACACTGTTCCCCTAAATAAGACTTTCCGTACTTGCTTTTACTAATTTATGACTTGCGGGGATGGTTGGTTCAGGATTTGGAAGATTTTGGGTTGAAATCAGAACACTTGGTTCCTTGAGGTTGGCTAAAAAGGTCAAGTTTGACTTCGGTCAACATTTTGAGTAAACGGCCTTGGAATCGGGATTTGAAGGTTCCAACAGGTTTGTATGATGATTTTAGACTTGGGTGTATGTCCGGATCGGGTTTTGGATGACCCTGGAGCATTTTGGCGCCTAATAGTGAAAGTTGATTCTTAAAGGGTTTTGAAGTTCTTTAAATTTGGTTTGGATCGTGTTTTTGTGATACGAGGTCCAAATGGAACTCCGAGACCAGGAATAGTTCCATAATGTCATTTAAGACTTGCACACAAAATTTGGTATCATTCCGAGTAGAATAAGTACGTTTCGGCACACTGGCAGTAGATTGAAGAACTTGAAGTTCATAAGTTTGATTCAATTGGTTTTAGGGTGTGATTCTTAGTTTTAATGTTGTTTCGAGCATTCCGAGGGTTTGAGCGAGTCTATTTTATGATTTCAAACTTGTCCGTATGTTCGGACGGGGCCCCGGGGGCCCCGAGCGTCAAACGGACGAGGCTCGAACTAAGTTGAAAATTTGAGAAGGAGTTGAAGCTCCAGTTGCAGTCATAACCGCACCTGCGGTTGGCCAGCCGTAGGTGCGAGCTCGCAGGTGCGGTTGAAGCATCACAGATGCGGCCTAAGGAGGAGAGCCCTGGTTCTGCAGATGCGGCTCCTCTCCCGTAGAAACGGAACTGCATGAGCGGTCACCAGTCCGCAGAAGTAGCCCCAGCTGGCCCCGCCCATTTCCGCATTAGCGGACAATAGTAGTCCACAGAAGAGAGATCGCAGATGCAGTCAACGCACCGCGGGTGGGGAAATCGCTGAAGGCAGTGGCCTTCATTTATTACGGGAGTTTGTCATTTTTGACTCATTTCACTCCATTGTTGGGCGATTTGGGAGCTTCAAACGGGGAGATTTCAACCTATCTTTGTGAGGCAAGTAATTTCTGCTTAATGTGAGTTTAATACATGGTTTAGTGGAAATTATGGGTTTAGAGTAAAACCTAGGGTTTTGACAAAAATGAGATTTAACCACGAAATTTGTTATGGAATGTAGTAGAAATCACATATTCTTGATCCTAAGGTTATGGGTACCAACTTTCTTCAAAATTTACGGGACCGGGCACGTGGGCCAGGGATGAATTTTAGGGACCTTGCATTTAGGGTTGTGAAATTACTTTAGTAGTTAGAATATGAACTCTTGAGCATATATTGACTAGTTCCTACCCCATTTGAATAGTTTTGGATCATTCGGCTCCAATTTGAGGGTTTGAGCGCATTCTTGAGATTGGATGTAAGCTTTGGGGCAAGGTAAGTCTCTTTTCTAACCTTATAAGCGGGAATTAACCCCATAGGTGAATTAAATAAATGTATGTACCTATCTGTGGGGGCTACGTACGTACGTGGTGACGAGAGTCCATATGTAGCTACTATTATGCTAATTGTCCGGGTAGTTTAGGACCCGTATCATGCTATATTTGCATTGCTTGTGTCCTTACTTGTTACTATAATCACTTAAGTCATGTTGGAAATCAGTAAAACAAATATAGACGGTTATACTCACCGACTTAAGAATTTGTATGAATTACTTGACTGTAAATGGGCAATGTGTGCTTTCTTAAAAATAAATTGTTATTTGTGGATCGGGCCGAGCGCCTCAGTAGTAAATAGATGCATCTATGGTTCGCGCCATTCGACCCTCTGGTAGTGTACAGTTTAATATTATATTGGACCGAGCCGTACGACCTCGGCATAATCTGCGCATGTAATTTATTTGGAACTTCCCACGAGTTATACTGCTTAAATGCTTTGAAATGTAAGTTGGTACATGATATGACTGAAATTGACATGTTGTTTATGAAAGAATATCTTACTTCTCCTAGTTCTTAAACTGTCACTATTATTCAAGTTATTCATGCTGAGCGTAACACTTAAATTATATTATTATCGGCCCTAGTGAGTGTCAAGTCGACCCCTCGTCACTACTTCTTCGAGGTTAGACTTGATACTTACTGGGTACATATGTTTATGTACTCATACCATGCTTCTGTACTTAATTGTATAGGATCTAAGGCAGGTGCATCTAGCTACCTGTCCGGCGCGCATTCCTGATTCTTGATCGAGATTTCACGATGAGTTGCCCCCTTCTGGGCCGTTCAACAGCATGCCGGAGTCTCTCCTTTTGTTATTATTGTCTATTCTATTTCAGGCAGTAGGATAGTTACATTTTTTTTACATTCTACTAGTTGCCCTCGTACTTGTGACACTAGATCCTAGCACGCACATTAGTAGACTATTATTTTTGGATTGTAAACATTATATTCATGATTTCCTCTAGTGGTTCTTGCATTGATTGCCTTGAAATTTCATTAAGTACTAAATGCTTAAATTTAAGTAAAATTTGTGGTTAGAAATTCTTAAATAAAAAATGGAAATCACTAGGTTGTTCACATTTGGCTTGCCTAGCGGCGGATGCTTGACGCCATCACGACCTATTATGGAAGTGGGTCGTGACATTTCCGACATGAAGCAAGAAGACACTGAATACTGGATCTTTCTTACTTTATGTTTCTTGTGAGTTGAATCTTTTACATTTGAGCCCAGAAGTATAACTTTAGCAAGCTAACTTTTACGGTCTATGCTTTTGCCGATTTTTGAACTACTGGTAGTACTTGACAAAAATCACCTTCCAAACCATTAATCTTTCACCAAACGGTTCATTAACATCGAATATATCTCTAGAACTACGGGCAATTGTTTCGATCGTTTGACACTTAGCCATAAGTGTTTCATCCCATATATATTATCAATTTTGCTTTCCTTATAAATTTAGCACCATTTCTCTGCTTTGATATATTTGTGATGGTTATTTAAGTTGTTTGAAGAAGTATATCAAATCTAAAGTGGATGGCCTCACAATAAAATCATTGTTGGTACACCACTTGCTATTATTGCTAACAGTATCATGCCTCTTGATATGATATTTGCAAGTAAAGCATCACATAGAAATATTATTTTGATTCCGCCGAAGGCATCTACAAAGAATAATCCCACTATAACAGAGTCGACTCTTTATAATATAGTCTTGACAGCTTATTCTTGTTTGGTATTTAGCTTTGATTGTGCTTCCTCAGGTACTTATATAGCATTTTGATTCTTAATAATATACTAACCTTTTTACTTTGTGTTCTAATTTTTTTTTTAATCTCTAACGCTTTTTTGTATGGAATAAATCTATATATCCTAAGATTTTTTTTTAAACTTGAATAAGAATTTTACTTATGATGAACTTAAAAAAAATGAATTGGATTCTCTTGTGAAATAATTAATTAAAAGATTTAATTTTATTCTATGTTGATTCAGATCTTAATATTAGTTCATCTCTTGTTTTGATTATTTAATCTTAATTATAATTTTATCTAACATAAATTTTATTTTCAGAAAGTAAAAGATTAATATGACATTTCACTTTTAGATCTTTATGTTTGTAGAATCATTAGTGGTATTGACTCTTACAACCCATTTTCTTTCTTTCACACACATTTATATTCATAAATATATTTTTAGTTGTTGTTTACTAATTGGGTATTTTTGAGTATTTCACAAAGAATTGTGTGATGAACCAGAAGGTCATCTTGTGTTTTGGAACCCAATTCGGTGCTCCGAGGCCTTCAGAAACTCATTTTATTCCTCCTCAATTTGCGTCCGCTGTCCGGGCGCGTTTCTGGAAAGCCTTTATGAGGAAATTTGAGAAAAATTATAATTTTTGCCTTTAAAAGTTTATTTAGTTGACTTCGGTCAACATTTTGAGTAAACGGACCCAGATCGTATTTTGACAGTCCCGGTGGGTCTGTATTAAAAAATGGGACCTGGGCGTATGCTCGAAATCACATTGGGAGGTACCTAGCCCGAGTAATGAATTTTTGTAAAAATTGGAAGTCTAAAAATCTAATGATTTAAAAAAATTGATAAATGGTTGATCTTGTTGGTATCGGGCTCGTATTTTGGTTCCGCAGCCCAGTACAGTTCAATATAATATTTAAGTCATGTCTATGAAATTTGTTGAAAACGGAGTTGATTTGACGTGATTCGGGCATCTGGTTGAGAAAAGAGGAATTTCAAAGTGTTCTTAAGAATTTCATGTGTTTTGGTGTTAAATCCGTAGTTTTAGATGTTATTTTGGCGATTTTATCGCACGAGCAAGTTCGTATCATATTTTAAGACTTGTGTGCATGTTTGGTTTGGATCCCTGAGGGCTCGGGTGAGTTTCGGATAGGCTACGGAGTGATTTGGACTTAAGAAAATTTGCTGGTATGCTTCAGGTCTGCAAACTTCGCAATTGCGAGGTCTGGCTCGCAAATGCGAGCCTCGCATTTGCGAAGAAAGATCGCATTTGCGAGCAGTAGGGCTGGGAGGGGACCTTCGCAATTGCGAAGCTTATGATAGCAATTGCGATCAGCTCAGGTCACATTTGCGAACACTTGTTCGCATTTGTGATGTTAGTGGGCCTAGGTCAGTCTTCGCATTTTCTAAGTAAAGTTCGCATTTGCGGGGTTCGCAATTGCGAACCCCTGATCGCAAATGTGATACCTGCAACTGGTCAAAAACGATTTTGGACGGGATTTTTCATTCATTCTCCCGTTTTTCAAAACCTAGAACACAAGAGACAATTTTCCAAAGACTTTTTCTTCCCCAAATCATAAGTAAGTAATTTTTAACTAATTTATTTCAATCTTTTACCTCTTTTTACAATATTTCATCCTAGAACCTAGGGTTTTTCATGGTGGAATTGGGATTTTTGGGTAGAAGCTAGGGATTACGAAATTTGGGGATTTAGACCTCAAATTTAGGTCGGATTTCAAAACCAATTGTATTTTCGGGCTCGGGGGTGAATGGGTAATCGGTTTTTGGTCCGAATTTCGGGTTTGGACCAAGCAAGCCTGGGTGTTGACTTTTTTTGACTTTTTCAAAATGGCCTAAATTGTTCCTTGCTATCATGGGTAGTTCCTAAGGTTTAAATTGAATTGTTTGGTTGGTAATTTGCTAGACTACATTGGTCCGGAGGCTGGACTTGGGACCAGTTCTCTCAGCTATTCTCGAGAAGTTCCTTCCTATTACACTGAGAGAGGACTATCGCAGGCGGTTCGAGCCTCTCCAGCAGGGCAGCATGTCCGTTACTCAGTACGAGACCCGCTTTATTGATTTGGCCCATCATGCACTTCTTATACTTCCTACCGAGAGAGAGAGAGAGAGGGTGAGGAGGTTTATTGAGGGACTTGCTCATCCTATCAGATTGTAGATGGCTAAGGAGACAGGGAGCCAGATTTCTTTCCAGGATGCAGCCAATGTGGCCAGACGAGTTGAGATGGTTTTAGCTCAGGGGAGTGGTCAAGGGTCTGACAAGAGGCCTCGCCACTCTGGTGGATTCAGTGGGGCCTCATATGGAGGCCGGGATACTTTTGGCAGAGGCCATCCTCTCAGGCCATTTCATTTAGCGCGTCAGGCTTCTCACAGTACTCCAGGTGGTCATGGCTCTCACATGTAGTATTCCGATCAGCTAGCCTATAGTGCACCACCAGCTCCTATCAGTGTACCTCCACTCCAGAGTTTTCAAGGTGGTTACTCAGGGCGCTAGGGTCAGTTTCAGGGTCATCAGCCACAACAGCCGAGATCTTGTTATACTTGTGGTTATCCAAGGTACATTGCTGGGTATTGCCCTCAAGCATCGAGCAGTTCTCAGCATCAGGTTTCTCGTGCCATGGTACCGGCACCGGGTGTTCCACCGCCCGCTCAGCCAGCTAGAGGTAGGGGTCAGACAGATAGAGGTGGAGGTAGAGGTATTAGAGGTGTAGGTCAGGCCGCTAGAGGTGGAGGCCAGCCAGCCAGGGCCCGTCCTCGAGATGCAGTTCAAAGTAGTGGGGCCTAGCGCCGATGCTATGCTTTTCTAGCCAGGCCTGAGGCTGAGTCATCTGACGCGGTTATCACAGGTACGGTTGCAGTTTGCAGTAGGGATGCCTCATTATTATTTTATCCGGGATCTACTTATTCGTATGCATCATCCTATTTTTCTTCATATTTGGTTGTGCCTCGCGATTCTTTGGGTGCTTCGGTGTATGTGTCAACACCGGTAAGGGATTTTGTTGTTGTAAATCGTGTCTATCGTTCGTGTGTGAACATTATTGGGGATCTTGAGACTTGTGTAGATCTCCTACTCTCCATATGGTTGACTTTGATGTCATTTTGGGGATGGATTGGTTGTCACCTTATCATGCTATATTGGACTGTCACGCTAAGACCGTGACCTTAGCTTTGCCGGGGTTGCTTCGATTGGAGTGGAGAGGACTCCTGGTCATTCTACTAGCAGGGTTATTTCTTATATGAAGGCTCAGCACATGGTCCAGAAGGGTTGTCTAGCTTATTTGGCTTATGTCCGCGATTCTAGTGCGGAGGTTCCTTCCATGGATTTTGTACCAGTTGTTCGATATTTCCTGCAGACCTGCAGGGGATGCCACCCGATAGGGATATTGACTTCTGTATTGATTTGGTTTCGGGCACTTAGCCCATTTCTATTCTGACATACCGCATGGCCCCGCCAGAGTTGAAAGAGTTGAAGGAGCAGTTGCAAGATTTGCTTGATAAGGGCTTTATTAGACCCAATGTCTCGCCTTGGGGTGCGCCGGTGTTGTTTGTAAAGAATAAGGATGGATCGATGAGGATGTGCATAGATTATCGGCAGTTGAACAAAGTCACTATCAAGAACAAGTATCCATTACCGAGGATTGATGACTTATTTGATCAGCTTTAGGGTGCCAAAGTGTTTTCAAGGATCGATTTGAGGTCTGGTTACCATCAGTTGAGGATTAGGAATTTGATGTCCCTAAGACAGCTTTTCGGACTCGGTATGGGCATTATGAGTTTCTAGTGATGTTATTCGGGCTGACAAATGCCCCAGCATCATTTATGGATTTGATGAACCGGGTGTTCAAGCCCTATCTGGATTCCTTTGTGATTGGTTTTATTGTATATCTTGATCTACTCCCGCAGACGACAAGAGCATGAGCAATATCTTCGGATCGTTCTCAGACTCTAAGAGACGGCCAGTTATATGCTACGTTTTTGAAATATGAGATTTGGTTGAGTTCATTTGCTTTCTTGGGTCACGTTGTATCAGCAGAGGGTATTCAGGTGGATCCTTAGAAGATTGAGGTCGTTCAGAATTGGCCTAGACCTACATCAACTACAAAGATTCGGAGTTTCTTGGGATTGGCAGGTTATTACTGTCGGTTTGTGGAGGGGTTTTCATCTATAGCAGCCCTGATGACTAGGTTGACACAGAAGGGTGCCCCGTTCAGATGGTTGGACGAGTGTGAGGCGAGCTTTCAGAAGCTAAAGACGGCTTTGACTACGGCGCCGGTGTTGGTGTTGCTCATAGGTTCAGGGCCCTATATAGTATATTGTGACGTATCTCGTATTGGACTTGGTGCGATATTGGTTCAGGGTGGCAAGGTTATTGCATATTCTTCGCGGTAGCTGAAGGTTCACGAGAAGAATTACCCAGTTCATGACTTAGAATTGGCAGCCATCGTTCACGCGCTGAAGATTTGGAGGCAATATTTATATGGCGTGTCGTGTGAGGTGTTCAAGGATAATAAGAGTTTGCGATACTTGTTCAAGCAAAAGGAGCTAAATTTGAGGTAGAGGAGGTGGTTGGAGCTATTGAAAGACTATGATATCACCATCTTGTATCATCCTGGGAAGGCCAATGTGGTGGCCAATACTTTGAGCAGGAAGTCAGCTAGTATGGGCAGTCTTGCGTACATTCCAGTCAGCGAGAGACCGCTTGCATTAGATGTTCAGGCCTTAGCCAATCAGTTCGTGAGGTTGGATGTTTCTGAGCCCAGTCATGTTTTAGCTTGCACAGTCGCTCGGTCTTCCTTGTTTGAGCATATCAGGGAGCGGCAGTATGATGGCCCTCATTTGCTTGTCCTTAGTGACACATTGCGGCACGGTGATGCCGAGCAGGTTACGGTTGGAGATGATGGAGTTTTGAGGATGCAGGGTCGTGTTTGTGTACCTAATGTGGATGGGCTTCGTGAGTTGATTCTGGAGGAGGCCCACAGTTCCCGGTATTCTATTCATCCGGGCACCGCCAAAATGTATCACGACTTGCGGCAGCATTATTGGTGGAGGAGGATGAAGAAGGATATTGTTGCATATGTAGCTCGGTGTCTAAATTGTCAGCAAGTAAAGTACGAGCATCAGAGACCTGGTGGTTTGCTTTAAAAGATAGAGATTCCTGAGTGGAAGTGGGAGCGTATCACTATGGATTTCGTTGTTGGACACCCACGGAAGAGGAAGTTCGACAGTTTGGGTTATTATGGATAGGCTGACTAAGTCAGCGCATTTTATTCCTGTGCCAGTTTCCTATTCTTCAAAGCGGTTGGCAGAGATTTATATCCGTGAGATCATTCGTCTTCATGGTGTGCCCGTGTCTATCATTTCTGATCGAGGTACGCAGTTTGCCTCGCATTTTTGGAGGCAGTACAGCATGAGTCGGGTACGCGGGTCGAGTTGAGCACAGCGGTTCATCCTCAGACGGACGGACAGTCCGAGCGTACCATTCAGATCTTGGAGGATATGCTCTGCGCCTGTGCTATTGACTTTGGAGGTTGTTGGGATCAGTTCTTGCCGTTAGCGGAGTTTGCCCACAACAACACCTATCAGTCGAGCATCTAGATGGCTCCCTATGAGGCATTATATGGTAGACGGTGTCGATCGCCGGTTGGGTGGTTTGAGCCGGGGGAGGCTTGGTTGTTGGGCACAGATTTGGTACAGGATGCCTTGGATAAGGTTAAGATCATACATGATAGACTTCGTACAGCTCAGTCCAGGCAGAAGAGTTATGCCGACCGTAAGGTTCGTGATATAGCATTCATGGTTGGAGAGAGAGTGTTGCTTCGGGTGTCACCCATGAAGTGCGTAATGAGGTTTGGAAAGAAGGGCAACCTAAGCCCTAGGTTCATCGGGCCTTTTGAGATTCTTGATCGAGCGGGAGAGGTGGCCTACAGACTTGCATTGCCACCAGGCTCATCAGCGGTACATCCAGTGTTTCATTTGTCCATCCTTCGGAAGTATCACGGAGATCCATCCCACGTGTTAGATTTCAGCACTGTCCAGTTGGACAAGGATTTGACCTACGAGGAGGAGCCAGTAGCCATCTTAGACTGGCAGGTTCGTCAGTTGAGGTCGAAGAGTTATCCTTTGGTTCAGGTGTAGTGGAGAGGTCAACCTGTCCGAGTCCGATATGCAGAGCAGATATCCCCACCTTTTTCCCAGCTCAGGTACTTTTCTATGTCCGTTCGAGGACGAGCGGTTGTTTTAGAGGTGGAGAATGTGATGACCCAGAAGGTCATCTCGTGTTTTATAACCCAATTTGGTGTTCCAAGGCCTTCAATACCTTATTTTATTCCTCCTTAATTTGCGTGTGCAGTCCGGGCGCATTTTCGGAATGCCTTTATGTGGAAATTTGAGAAAAAATATTTTTTGCCTTTAAAAGTTGATTTAGTTGACTTCGGTTAACGTTTTGAGTAAACAGACCCGGACTCGTATTTGACAGTACCGGTGGGTCCGTATTGAAATATGGGACCTGGGCGTATGCCTGGAATCAGATTCGGAGGTCCCTTGCCCGAGTAATGAATTTTTGTTCAAAACTGTAAGTCTGAAAATCCAATGATTTAAAAAAATTGATTATTGTTTGATCTCGGTTGTATCGGGCCCGTATTTTGGTTCAGAGCCTAGTACAGGTTCAATATATTATTTAAGTCATATCTGTGAGATTTGGTCAAAAACAGAGTTGATTTGACGTGATTCGGGCATCCAGTTGAGAAAAGAGGAATTTCAAAGTGTTCTTAAGAATTTCATGTGTTTTGGTGTTAAATCCTTAGTTTTAGATGTTATTTTAGCGATTTGATCGCACGTGCAAGTTTGTATGATGTTTTAAGACTTGTGTGCATGTTTGGTTTGGAAACCCGAGGGCTCGGGTGAGTTTCAGATAGGCTACAAAGTGTCTTGGACTTAAGAAAAACTGTTGGTATGCTTCAGGTCTGCAGACTTCGCAATTGCGAGGTCTGGCTCGCTAATGCGAGCCTCGCATTTGCCAAGAAAGATCGCATTTGCGAGCAATAGGGCTGGGAGGGGACCTTCGCAATTGCAAAGCTCAGGATCGCAATTGCGATCAGCTCAGGCCGCATTTGCGAACACTTGTTCGCATTTGCAATGTTAGCAGACTTAGGTTAGTCTTCGCATTTGCGAAGTAAAGTTCGCTTTTGTGATCGCATTTGCGAACCCCTGATCGCAAATGCGATACGTGCAACTGGTCAAAAACAATTTTGGACGGGATTTTTCATTCATTCTCCCATTTTTCAAAACCTAGAACACAAGAGGCGATTTTCCAAAGACTTTTTCTTCCCCAAATAATAAGTAAGTAATTCATAACTAGTTTCTTTCAATCTTTTACCTCTTTTTACAAGATTTCATCCTAGAATCTAGGGTTTTTTATGGTAGAATTGGGGATTTTTGGGTAGAAGCTAGGGATCTTGAATTTTGGGGATTTAGACCTCAAATTGAGGTCTGATTCCAAAACTAATTGTATATCCAGGCTCGGGGGTGAATGGGTAATCGGATTTTTGTCCAAATTTTGGGTTTGGACCAAGCAGGTCTGGGTGCTGACATTTGTTGAATTTTTCAAAAATGGCCTAAGTTGAATTCCTTGCTATCATGGGTAGTTCCTAAGGCTTAAATTGAATTTTTTGGTTGGTAATTTGCTAGATTCTATTGGTCCGGAGGCTTGTGTGAAGGGAAAAGCGGTGATTGAGCCTTGAGTTTTGCCGAAGGAGCAAGGTAAGTGTCGTGGCTAACCTTAGCTTGAGGTATTAGGTGTTATTTGCTTACATGTTACGTGTTTGGATGTTGAATACAAAGTACATGTGATGTGACGAGTATCCATACGTTGTTGTCGAGTCATAGCATGTGAGTGAGTCTTATTCTTGTAAATGTTATATTTTTTATCATATTGTTCATGTGTAGACTAGTTATTCGTTGTGTTGAGAAGTTTCTTATCATGTTTTATTGAATTTGGAGCTGATAGGGTTTTTTGTGGAACTAAGTATTCAAGTAAGACTTGTTGTTATCATTTCTATCTCCCTATTGTTGTTGTCTCTGTTTTGGTGAGGTAGAGTGATAAAGCACGAAGGGTGATGTCGTGCACGTTTCTATTACTTATGTGGTGAGGTAGAGTGATAAAGCACGAAGGATGATGCCGTGCACATTTCTATTATTCATATGGTGAGGTTGAGTAGTAAAGCACGAAGGGTGATGCCATGTACGTTTCTATTATTGATTATCTGGTGAGGTTGAGAGTAAAAGCACGAAGGGTGATGCCGTGCATTTTCCGTTTGCTGCACTTACTTGTTATTATCGGTTCAAGGTGTACTAGCTGTTTAAATTCTTCTACTGCTGTGATTCTTTATTTTACCCCCTTAGCATGTTTCCCCTCCCGTTAATATCCCCTTAGCTTCTATTAATTGTTATTTCTGTTAGCATATTGTCTAACTGCACAAGTTTATGTATGTGCCTTGTCCTAGCCTCGTCACTACTTCACCGAGGTTAGGCTCCGCACTTACCAGTACTTGGGGTCGGTTGTACTGATACTGCACTCTGTAGTTTCTGTGCAGATTCCGATACAGGACCGTGTTGATCTGAGTTGAGTTGCTGCCTTCAGACCCACAGGAGACCCAAGGTAGATCTGTCGGAGTTCACAGACCCTCGAGTCCCCTTCCAGTTATTCCAGTTTACTATTTCTTTTAATTCAAAGACAATTGTACTTTCTTTCAGCAGTATTTGTAGTGACTCTTAGAAGTTCGTGAATTGTGACACTAGTTTCTGGGTAGTTGTGTATAAGTACTTGGGTTATTATGAAATTCTCCAGTCTTTTAATCTGTTTTGGTTTAATTACTGTTATTTACTGATTTGGTCAAGGGTTAGCGTATTAAATCTTTAACAGTTAGCTTGCCTAGCATCCGAAAAGATATGCGCCATCACGGTCCGACGGTGGGAAATCCGGGTTGTGACAAATTGATAAAAAAATATTATTTTAGTAGGAAAACAGTACAAAAATAATATAAAATATATTATCGTGGAGATATTTTTTTCCTCATTTTCAACTCTTTATGCAATCCATTTAATAATACTTTTATTTTTTCTTGGCATTGGACATTATGGAGTGGTAATGTGTTGCCAATACGGAGGATTCTTATGAAATTGATTTTACTAAATCTTCCTATATATTTTTAATAAGAATTTAATAGACAAAAATTTACTAATTTTAAAATTTTAAATATTAAAAAATAGCATAGAAGGTATTGTAGTCCAAAAAATAGATTATTGCAGTTATGTCCTTTCCTTATGCTTCCTCAGACACTTGTATAGCATTTTGATTCTTAATAATATATTAACCTTTTTACTTTGTGTTCTAGCGCTCTTTTTATGGAATAAATTTATGTACCCTAAGATTATTTTTTTAAACTTAAATAAGAATTTACTCATATGATGAATTGAAAAAATATAATTGAATTGGATTCTCTTGCTAAATAATTAATTAAAAGATTTAATTATTTGATTTTAACATAAAATATAATTTATTTTATGTTGATTCAGATCTTAATTTTAGTTCATCTCTTATTTTAAATATTTAATCTTAATTATAATTTTATCCACCATAAATTTTATTTTCAAAGAGTAAAAGATTGGTGTGATATTTCACTTTTAGATCTTTATGCCTTAAGAATCATTAGTGGTATTGACTCTTACCAATTATTTTTTTCTCTCTTTCTCACACATTTATATTCTTAAATATTTTTTAGTTGTAGTTTAATAATTGTGTATTTTTTTAATATTACACGAAAATTGATTAAAAAATTATTATTTGAGTACAAAAATACTTCAATTATAATATAAAAATATATTATCGTGGGGGTATTTTTTCAATTTCAACTCTTTATGCTGTCCATTTAATTTTACTTTTACTTTTTTTGGTATTGGACATTATGGAGTAGTAATGTATTGCCAATACGGAGGATTCTGATAAAATTATTTGTTAAACCTTCCTACATATTTTTAATAAGAATTTAATTGACAAATTTTATTAATTTTAAAATATTAAATATTAAAAATTATCATAGAAGGTATTGTAGTCCAAAAAATAAGTTATTGCAGTTATGCCCCTTCCCTATGAGTTCTTCTGTCTAATATTTTAGGGCTATTTTGGTATATTAATATAGTATTTATTGATTTGGACAATATAATATACTCTCAAATTAAATTAGTAATAGGACATTATAATACGTTTACAAAATAGAACAGTAATAGAAATTTTTAAGAAGTATATATCGTAAAAGTAATAGGATTACATGACTAAAGATATTTTTTTGTTCAATTTTATATGAATTAGATAGCCGAAATGTAATTATACTAATAGGATTCCTAAAGGTAATCATCTAGGATTCCTAACGTGTAGCATTATGTCCTAAAACTAATAGGATTATAAGGTTAATATCTACAATTCCTGTCACGACCCAAAATCCGTTAAAGGTCGTGATAGCGTCGGACACCACTGTCAGACAAGCCAACACCAAATAGTTAATTTAGTTTTTATTTTAATATTTTTGAAATCATAAATGTCCTTCAATTTAACTATAAAAGATGAACTTTACAAAAAAATAACAATATTTTCCAATTTCAATACTGAATATCCCATAATCCTCTCAGGAACCGGTGTCACAAGTGCATGAGCATTTACTAAAGAATAAAATAAAATACAATAACTGTCCGGAATATAAATTTGGACAGAAAGGAAAACACCAATACTCTGAAGGAGGCTCTGTTGGCTGCGGATCGCAGATAAGATGCAGCTCGCCTCAAGTCCCGTATCAACTACGCCGCTACATTGACAAGACCAAGAAATGTATAAGTATGCATGTACAACAAAATGTACAGCAAGTGTAGTATGAGTACGAAAACAACGCGTACCCAGTAAGTTTCCAGTCTAACCTCGAATAAGTAGTGACGAGAGGTCGACTTCGACACTTACTAGTGGTCCGAATATAATAATGTGAGATTCTAATTAAGCATGATTCATAGAGATAACAATAAAACTCGGAACAAGAAATAACTGGACAATTCTTTCATCATATTAAAGAACTCTAAGCACTTCCTTCATTTAAAACATTTGATTTCTCAAACAACGTATTTATACAAATAATAAAAGGGTTTCCAGTTCTATTATCACACATAAATTCCACCGAGGACGTTCGGCCCGATCCAACATAAATATAAATTGTGCACTGCCGAGAGTCGAACGGCACGAACCATAGATGCATCTATAAATTTCCCCGCTCACGAATCATACATGCGACGCGGTCCCCGCTCGCGAATCATACATGCGACGCGGTCAAATATAAATTTAAGGAAATACCCCGCTCGCGAATCATACATGCGACGCGACGAAATATAACTTTAACATTTAAATCATATCTCTTTCTTGATTCTTTTTAAAATAACGGAAATTCAACTTGAAACTTTTTAAGGAAATTACCTCGCTCTCGAAACACACGTGCGACGCGGTTACACATAGATTTCTTAAGCTATTATAATATTCCTCAATTCTTTTCGAAATCTCGAAGTTCAAATGAAATCTTGTAAATCTTAAATTCTTCAAATTTCAACTCTTTTAAGAAAATTATTACTCAACCTCAATCTTGTTTCTTTTCAGGCAACCCACAAACATAAATCGACAACGATATCAACAAGGCATAATGTAGACCTAGACTACCCGGGCATAGGCATAGGTAGTAGCTACGTACGGATTCTCGTCACCTCGTGTCACGTAGTCCCCCACAATTAAAAGCACATATTAATTTATTTCACCTATGGGGTTAATTCCCTCTTACAAGGTTAGAAAGGAGACTTACCTCGTCCCAAGGCCTACTTTCCGGTCCAAGGATGAGCTCAAACCCCCAAATCGCTGTCGAACAATCTAAAGCTATTCAAATGGTGTATAAACAAATCAATACACGCGCAAAAGCTCATATTCCAACTATCAAGGTGATTACCCAACTATAAATGCAAGATTTCTAAAATTCACCCCCGGGGCCACGTGCCCGGACTGTGGAGATTTCCGAAGATAAACTTTACCCATAAACCCACGAACTCAAATATATAATTTGTTTCAAATTCCATGCCCAAATACGTGGTAAAAATCCAAAAATACCAATTTCTAGGGTTTTTACCAAAACCCCAAGTTTTCACTAACTTTCCATGAATTTCCATGTTAAAAAATATATAATCCAAGTATTTAACTTGCAATATGTGGGAATCACTAGTCTTGACTTGGATAATAAAAATGAAGCTCCAAAATCGCGCTCCTAGGTCGGTTCCCATGGAGGAAATGAGATGAAATGATCTAAACCCATTTTTTCAAACTTATACACTGCCCAGGTGACCCTTCTTCGCGTTCGTGAACCCCCCATCGTGTTCGCGATGAACGAAATTCTCAAAAGCTATTTCCAAACTCTTCTCAGGCTGCCTCTAGTATAATGGCCATAACTTTTTGCACAAAACTCCAAATGGAAAATGGTTTAATGTTTTCAAAACAAGACACCAAGATATACAACTTTTGTGTTTTAGTCATCTCACAATTCCTTATATATTTTGAGATACAAGCTGCCAAAGTCAGCTCTGTGCAACACAAATTTCTTCTTCATCTTCCTGGACAGCCTGTAGTCTACCAGACATAACTTTTTGTACACATGTCCAAATGCTAAATGGTTTACATTTCTGAAAGTTAGACACAAAGGGCTACGATGTTTATTTTTGGATAATCTCCAAATTCCTTATAGATTGTGAGATATGTGCCTCTGAAGTCAGACCTGTATAACAGAGATTTTCTTCTTCGCGAACGCGAGGATCTCTTCGCGAAAGCGAAGAACAAAATCCCAAAAGCCAAATCCTTCTTCGCGAACACGAGAGGAACCTCGCGAACGAGAAGAACAACACCAGACACCAGCATCAGCTATTGCAAAACAACCCGAAATGATCCGATACTACCCCGAAACACACCCGAGGCCCCCGTGGCCGCGTCCAATCACACAAACATGTCCCATAGCATAACATGGACCTGCTCGAGGCCTCAAATAACATCAAACAACATTGAAATCATGAATTGCACCCCAACTCAAGCTTAATGAACTTTAGAACTTCAAACTTCTACATTCGATGTCGAAACCTATTAAATCACGTTCGATTGACCTCAAATCTTGCACACAAGTCACATTCGACATTACGAACCTACTCCAACTTCCTAAATCGGAATCCGACCCCGATATCAAAAGGTCCACTTCCGGTCAAACTTCTCAAAAACCTTCAAATTTCTAACTTTCGTCAAATGACCCCAAAATGACCTATGGACCTCCGAATCCACTTCCGGACGTGCTCCCAACACCAGAATCACTATACGGAGCTATTTCCATACTCGGAATCCCAAACAGACATCGATAACATTAAAATACACCTCAACCCAGATTTATGAAATTCTTCAAAAATGCCAATTTCCATAATAGGCGCTGAAATGCTCCCGGGTCATCCAAAACCCGATCGGACATACGCCCAATCCAAAATCATCATACGAACCTGTTGGAACCTTCAAATCCCAATTCCGAGGTCGTTTACTCAAAAATCACACTTTAGTTAATTCCTCCAACTTAAGGCTTACGAATTTAGAATTTTCTTTCCAAATCAACTCCAATGTTCCCGAAATTCAATTCCGACCACGTGTACAAGTCATAATACCTGAAATGAAGCTGCTCATGGCCTTAAACCGTCGAGCGACGCACTAGAGCTCAAAACGACCGGTCGTGTCGTTACATTCTCTCCCACTTAAACATACGCTCGTCCTAAAACGTGCTAAGAACTACTTTGCAGTTGTCTGAAATCACCTGTTAACCCCTTGTGCACTCACCCGTGCTATCACAGCTCCGTTAAGCACATTAGCTCGAGCTAATCTGAACATATTCCCTTTCTACTCAGCTAAATGGGCTTTTAGAGCCCAATTCCAACATTCAAATTCCCCGCCAGGCCTGGTTCCATAATATGAACACTGTATCAACCTCTGTGCGATGCATTAATACATGACTGCATACCTTTGCTGAATCCACACTATGTACTTCATAACTCACATGACCATAATAACATCCCCTGATAACAATAGCCGAAATTTCACGAATCCGATGCTCACAATACACCTCATGGCATATATAAGTCTTGCTCCAACTCTTGCAATACCGCCATGATGGAAGAGATGTGTAGAAATTCATTACCAACTGCTGAGTCAACAAACCATTGAATCCCTCCTCTTGAATAGAATCATCACCTCATTATGAACCAAATAATGGTATTTGCTCTTTAATATACTGCATATAATCCGATCGCACTAATCCATGATCCAATAATCTCGTCTCTCCCAGTATAAGCTGCTCAGGCAATAAGACACCCAGACACGATCAAAAGTCTCATGTGATGCCACAATATGCCAACAAGCTACAAACTTGAATATGATACATAAGGAAAACGAACTTTGGAAAGGACTACTCAACCCGCGTAACTAACTAGACAACCAAAAAGGTGTTATGAACCTTCCTTAGAAAATGGAAAACAAAACACACGAAAATAGATATAGGGAACTGTACTCAACATCACATTGCTGCGGTGTGCAACCCGATCCAAACAACATACCCGTGACGGTGTGCCACCCGATCCACACAAAAAGTCTATATAAGGAGATACTTACCAAGCTAGAATGCTCATTATTACAAAATACCCGAATATCGGCCACAAGCACACTAAGTGCATAATACCATCCCTGGGGAGATAGATAGTGCCATACGCTACAAAATCAAGCACAACTAAGGTGTGATATATAATATGAATCTCGAGAGCCATCCTGCTCGCCTAACATCATCGCTACGCGAAACCTCAGCACATGTGAAATTTATCAAGCTGTTTCACAAATCACACGGCACGATATAGTATTACATGAAATAGCCGACGACGAAACGACATCCAACGTCTGAATACTCCTCCATAAGGAGAGCTATGCTGAAATGAACACATCTGGCCTGATATAGAGCCCAAATTCATATTTAAATCCATCCACGGACCTCAAGCCGATTGTGATTGCACCGTAGTAGGCTAATAACCTTTCAAGGGTGCATAATAACCCCTTTCTCCCATAACACAAAAGAACAACCATCATAATCGGAACAAACTTCCACAGTCCTCGACTAAATGAACCGAGCGCTCTCCAGGCATAAGTTCTCAAATTAGTGACATTACCACAATCTTCTTACTTGGTTTCAATTCTTCAATCAATCAAGTGACTACACGTCACACTTATACAATCTTCCTGTGGGATACGCTCCCACGATCTTCCGCACCAGGTAACAATTCTGCATATCCATACGACCGACTGCACTAAAGCTGTAAAGCAAATCAAGAATCCACAAATCAATACATAAGGCCTCTTACACATGACATCGACCTTAGGTGACGCCGAAAACAATACCATCTTACTTTAAACATCTAAATCCTTTTCCTGCTCATCCGAGCTCATGACATCCTTGTCAACAACGAACTGCAATCTTGAATCCTCAGCTTTCGAATCCCATGCTTCTTGATGCACTTAATCACGCCAATGCGCAAGAGTACAAAAATTTCATCATAACTCCTGAACAACTAATAGGGTAAACACTTTATCATATGGAAACCTTCTACTTCACTCATTTCAAGAGAACCATTGCAACACGTGACTGAATTCTTATAACCGCAGAAAATTCCAACCTCAAGTAGTGGTCTAATCCACCATAACTCTTCCGGGATCCATCTACACATAACATGCCATAATACTTGATTTTCTCCAAATAAAATCAATTACGGCGGCCGTCAAGCCTCGCACGTACCGCCACAAATCACATGCATAACTCAACGCGCTGAAGGAATTGATCATTGCCACCATCATGCCAATTCAACCATTGTTAGCCGATCCGTCTTTTCCCAATTTATTATTAACTTGCCTCAGAAATAATAATAGCTCTATTCATTACATCACGAACCTAAATCGACACTCATCCCGAGTGACCTTATTTCACAAGACCACGTTGTCCCAAATACCAAGAACCATCTTATACCCTCCTTGTGCGCATCTTCAACTTGTACACCCATTCTGATAATTCCTCTATGAGTCCGAAGTTATTTTCTCCCATTCCTCCAATGCTACACCGCAGACCGAAGATAACATTGAACACTCCAAGCCCATTTCATAATCCGCTGTAAAAGCTCGATACTTAACCATACTACGGACTCGAAATCCTTAGGCACCGCACTTTAACCTTCGAATCCACTAGGACCGTTGTTGAGAGTCACCCACTCTGACTTAGTCCCCAACAAAAAAACAAACTCCAAGGCCCTGCTAGCACATGAACACTGAAGCACCCGACTGAATCACCTTCCTTGCAAATCGCCTCTGTACTAAGCGTAAATCACGAACCTTCCCAGAGCCTAAACATGAGTCAATAAGGCCAATTGTAGCACACATTCCTCAAATCCTTTGCTCAATTTACTACTGATGTCCTCTTCCCTTAGTTGTATTAACCTACCAATACGACGATAACTAGTATCACAACTAGACGACCACACAATCTGACAGTAGGCGGTGGAACTCTCCCACTTAGCTTGAAGCTACCATTGCATAACTCTAGAACCCGCCAAGATTCCTTATCCCCTATTGACAAGATCTTGCACAATCGGCCCGTAAAATTCCCCGAGATTATGTTGTATCCTGCTTCATAAAGCAAGCTCCTTTCTGTCGTATCCCACCTTCCTCCGTATAGAAACCGATATTCCACATTAAGCCCGTAGACCTAGTCACTGTCCATCATGAATCCCAAATCACTCTAAACTTTGTTCAAGGTGTGTAGTCATCCTACCACATAATACATTTGCTACTCTGCCACTCTCCCACTTTGGTCAAACTCCCTCCTTAAGCAACTACTCGACTCCCGTTTCTCACACTTAGCTTTCTAGAAACATAACCACCGCAAGACACCCTCTCACCTACCATTCCTCATCTTTCGCTACCCAGTTGTTGCCTCAAACCAATATCTATCTCCGTAGCACTTGAACCAATAGATCGCTACTAACTTTAAACCTTTCGGAATATCATATTCCTCAAGCCCATCAACATTAAATATCCATCTAATTCCGAAATCGTTACACTCTGCTACCTCTGATAACCGCTTCTTTAGCACCATCTCATAGATCAAATTCTACCACGCAAAAAAATACCAAGTCTCATTGCTCCATCAACCCATACCTGAACCTTCATAGGCCAATTGCCTTTCCTCCGCCGGAAATAAAATACTGAACCTCTGAGTCATGCACTGAGTAAACTCCTTTCCAAGTCATTTAGTGTTCTGACGCATGTACAAGCATCCTACCATTATACAGACACTGTGCGATAGCAACGCATAAATCGTCATGATAATCAAAGCCAAATCTCAAACGTTAGGTAATAATGATACTGAGCTGAAACGACAAAATGACCTTCCACAAGGCGACGCCAATCGCCCAAAGAAAATATGCAGGGAGGAACAACCTGCACCACATCTGTAGTACCATTACAATTCCTCAAATTCCTGATTTATAACAAGCGCTTCATGTCGCATAAGATTGAATAGGAAGGAAAGGAAGGCATAAGCCTCAAAGAAATCAAATCGCACGATGAGGAATCAAGAAGCGAAGTGCTCCTAAAGCCCTGTAGCCTCTCGAAGATAAGTACAAACGTCTCCGTACTGATCCGCAAGACTCTACTAGACTTGATCACGACTTGTGAGACCTAAGTGAACCTAGTACTCTGATACCATATTGTCACGACCCAAAATCCGTTAAAGGTCGTGATAGCGTCGGACACCATTGTCAGACAAGCCAACACCAAATAGTTAATTTAATTCTCATTTTAATATTTTTGAAATCATAAATGTCCTTTAATTTAACTACTAAAAGATGAACTTTACAGCAAAATAACAATATCTTCCAATTTCAATATTGAATATCCCATAATCCTCCCAGGACCCGGTGTCACAAGTGCATGAGCGTTTACTAAAGAATAAAATAAAATACAATAGTTGTCCGGAATACAAATTTGGACAGAAAGGAGAATACCAATACTCTGAAGTATACTTTGTTGGTTGCGGATCGCAGATAAGATACAACTCGCCTCAAGTCCCCGTATCAGCCACGCCGCTGCATTAACAAGACCACGAAATGTATTTATATGCATGTACAAAAAAATGTACATCAAGTGTAATATGAGTACGAAAAGAACACGTACCTAGTAATATCCAGTCTAACCTCTAAGAAGTAGTGAAGAGAGGTCGACTTCGACACTTACTAGTGGTCCAAATATAATAATGTGAGGTTCTAATTAAGCATGATTTATAGAGATAACGATAAAACTCGGAACAAGAAATAATTGGACAATTCATTCATCATATTAAAGAACCCCAAGAACTTCCTTCACTTATAATATTTGATTTCTCAAACAATGTATTTATACAAATTATAAAAGGGTTTCCAGTTGTATTATCACACATAAATTCCACCGAGGACGTTCGGCCCGATCCAACATAAATGTAAATTGTGCTTTGCCGAGGGTCGAATGGCACGAACCATAGATGCATCCATTAATTTCCTCGCTCGCGAATCATACATGCGACGCGGTCAAATATAAATTTAAGGAAATACCCCGCTCGCGAATCATACATGCAATGCGGTCAAAAATAAGTTTACCATTTAAATCATATCTCTTTCTTGATTCTTTTTAAAATAATTGAAATTCAACTTGAAACTTTTTAAGGAAATTACCCCTCTCGCGAAACATATGTGCGACGCGGTTACACATAGATTTCTTAAGCTATTATAAGATTCCTCAATTCTTTTCGAAATCTAATGAAATCTTGTAAATCTTTAATTCTTCAAACTTCAACTCTTTTAAGGAAATTATTACTCAACCTCAATCCTGTTTCTTCTCAGGCAACCCACAAACATAAATCGAGAACGATATCAACAAGGCATAATGTAGACCTAGACTACCCGGGCATAGGTAAGGTAGTAGCTACGTACGAGCTCTCGTCACCTCGTGCGCACGTAGTCCCCCACAATTAAAAGCACATATTAATTCATTTCACCTACGGGGTTAATTCCTTCTTACAAGGTTAGAAAGGAGATTTACCTCGCCTCAAGGCCTACTTTCCGGTCCAAGGATGAGCTCAAACCCCCAAATCAGTGTCGAACAATGTAAAACTATTCAAATGGTGTATAAACAAATCAATATACGCGCAAAAGTTGATATTCCAACTATTAAGGTGATTACCCAACTCTAAATGCAAGATTCCTAAAATTCACCCCCGGGCCCACGTGCCCGAATTTTGGAAATTTTCGAAGATAAACTTTACCCATAAACCAACGAACTCAAATTATATAATTTATTTCAAATTCCATACCCAAATTCATGGTCAAAATCCAAAAATACCAATTTTTAGGTTTTTTACCAAAACCCCAAGTTTTCACTAATTTTCCATGAATTTCCATGTTAAAAAATATATATAATCCAACTATTTAACTTGCAATACGTGGGAATCACTTACCTTGATATGGATGATGAAAATGGAACTCCAAAATCGCTCCTAGGTCGGCTCCCATGGAGGAAATGAGATGAAATGAGCCAAACAGAATTCTCAAAAGGCATTTCCAAACACTTCTTCGATAGCCTCTACTATAATGGTCGTAACTTTTTGTACAAAAGTCAAAATGACAAATGGTTTAATATTTTGAAAACTAGACACCAAGATATACAACTTTCTTGTTTTTGTCATCTCCCAATTCCTTATATATTTTGAGAGATAAGCTGCCAAAGTCAGTCCTGTGCAACACAAATTTCTTCTTCATCTTGCCGGACAGCCTGTAGTGTACCAGACATAACTTTTTGTACACAAATCCAAATGCTAAATGGTTTACCTTTCTGAAAACTAGACACAAAGGGATACCAAATTTCTCTTTTTGGACCATCTACAAATTCCTTATAGATTGTGAGATATGAGCCTCCAAAGTCAGACCTGCGTAATAGAGATTTTCTTCTTCGCGAATGCGAAGAACAAAATCCCAGAAGCCAAATCCTTCTTCGCAAACGCGAGAGGATCCTCGCGAACGCGAAGAACAACACCAGACACCAGCATTAGCTATTGCAAAACAGCCCAAAATAATCTGAAACCACCTTGAAACACACCCGAGGCCCCCAGGGCCCCGTCCAATTACACAAACCAGTCCCATAACATAACATGGACCTGCTCGAGACCTCAAATCACATCAAACAACATCGAAATCATGAATTGTGCCCTAATTCAAGCTTTATGTACATTAGAACTTCAAACTTCTACATTCGATGTCGAAACCTATCAAATCACGTCCGATTGACCTCAAATTTTGCACACAAGTCACATTCGACATTACGGACCTACTCTAACTTCCGGAATCGGAATCCGACCCTGATATCAAGAAGTCCACTTCCGGTCAAACTTCTCCAAAATCTTCAAATTTCTAACTTCGCCAAATGACCCCAAAATGACCTATGGACCTCTAAATCCACTTTTGGACGCGCTCCCAACACCAGAATCACTATAGGGAGCTATTCCCAGACTTGGAATCCCAAACGGACATCGATAACATTGAAATACACCTCAACCCACATTTATGAAATTCTTCCAAAATGTCAATTTCCATAATAGGCGCCGAAACGCTCCTGGGTCATCCAAAACTCAATCCGGACATACGCCTAATTGAAAATCATCATACGAACATGTTGGAACCTTCAAATCCTGATTCCGAGGTAGTTTACTCGAAAATCACACTTTAATCAATTCCTCCAACTTAAGGCTTCCGAATTTAGAATTTTCTTTCGAAATCAACTCCAAACTTCCCGAAATTCAATTCCGACCACGCTTACAAGTGATAATACCTTAAGGAAAGCTGCTCATTGCCTAAAACCATCGAGCGACGTGCTAGAGCTCAAAACGACCGGTCGGGTCGTTACAATTCCAATTATGTCATTTTGTTATGAGTTATTATGCTTAATATTATATGGTTACTTTTGTAAACCAACATTGTGTTCATGTGTGATGACCCAAAAGGTCATCTTATGTTTTAGAACTCGATTTCGTGTTTCGAGGCCTTCAAAACCTCCTTTTATTTCTCCTCGATTTGCATGAGCAGTCCGAGCGCGTTTCGGGAAAGCTTTTATGTTAAAAATTGATAAAAATAATAATTTTTTCCTTTAAAAGGTTATTTATTTGACTTCGGTCAACCGTTTGGGTAAACGGACCCGGACTCGTATTTTGACAGTCCCGGTGGGTCCGTGTCGAAATATGGGACCTAGGCATATGCCGGAAACGAATTCCGAGGTCCCTAGTTTGAGAAATGAATTTTTGATGAAAATTGAAAGACTAAAAACTAAATAGTTTTAAGAATTTGGTTAATGTTTAATCTAGTTGGTATCGGGCCCGTATTTTGGTTCTGGAGCCTGGTACAGGTCCGAAATAATATTTATACCTTATCTTTGGTGAGAAACGAAACTGATTTGACATGATTCGGACGTCTGGTTGTGAGAATAGGAATTTGAAAGTGTTCTTGAGAATTTCATGTAATTTGGTGCAAAGTTCGTAGTTCTAGGTGTTATTTTGGCGATTTGATTGCACGAGAAAGTTCGTATGATGTTTTAAGACTTGTGTGCATGTTTGGTTTGGAGCCCCGAGGGCTCAGGTGAGTTTCGGATAGGCTACGGGCAGTTTGAAACTTAGAAAATCTGGTGTATGTTGCTGCTTCTGGTGTACTGATACCTTGTGCTTCGCGATCGCGAAGCCACTCATGCAATCGCGGAGGCGAAACGAGGCTGGGGAGGAATTTTCCCTTCGCGAACGCGGAGACTCGATTGCGAACACGGAGGGGGTCTTACCCCTCGTGAACGCGACCAGCTCGACGCGAACACGATGACTTAGGGACCTGGGGGAGGGAGTCAGTTGCTCTTCTACGCAAACGCGATCACTGGGCCGCGAACGTGAAGGCCAGGAGGGAATAGCCTTCCCAAACGCGTAGAGAGTGTCACGAACGCTTAGGCCAATGGGCCGTTGTGCATCGCAATCGCGACAGGCCCTTCGCGAACGCGAAGAAGGCCTGTCCAGTGATTTTAAATCAGATGGGACTTCTTCAAAATTTCATATTTCTTTCACTAGTACTCGGCCTAGGGCAATTTTTGAAGGGGGGATTCAACACCAAATCATAGGTTAGTGTTCTTTAACTCATTTCCTTCAATTTCTATTATCACCCATTAGATTTCTACTCTTAAATCTTATTCTTTCATGGTAAAATTAGGGGTTTTGGAAGAATTGGAAGTTTTTGCAAATTGAGAATTTAGACCTCGATTTGGGGTCGGATTCCGGAACTAATTACATATTCGGGATCGGGGGTGAATGGGTGAATAGATTTTGGTCCGAACCTCGAGTTTTGACCAAGCGGGCCCGGGGTCGATTTTGTACTTTCTGGGGGAAATGTTTGGAAACCTAAATTTATGTATTGAAATGGATTCCTTTAGCAATATTTGATGTTATTAAGTCAAGTATGGCTAGATATGAGTGGATTGGAGGTGCAATCTAGAGGAAAAACGGCAATTGAGCAGTGAGTGGCCTGTGGATCGAGGTAAATGGCGTGCCTAACTTTGACTCGAGGGATTAGGAACTCTTGACATAATTGTTATCTGAAAATCCATGTGAGTGGCGTATAGGTGAGGTGACGAGTACCTATGCGCCGCTAATTTATCTGTTTTACCTATTTTCTTCCCGTTCTTATTATATTGTCTTCCCTGCCTTAACTGCTACATGCCTTACTGTTATTTTCATGCTTAATACTTGTCTGACATTGTTGTCCATTGTTGATGGTATTATCTACACCGTAGTTTCATCATTTCATATTGTTGGCTTAAGCTGGATTATCGGTGTGTTAGGGTATAATTTGGACTTGTTTCGCTGAGTAGTATTAACTGTGTAAAGGTTCATAATGTACAAGCTTTCCATTTGCTTTGGTTTGAGGTTTGAATATTGTGGAGAGTTGAGTTAAATTGTGAAATTTCTGTACTTATTGAATTATTGATACTGACATGGTGGGATCGGGTTGCGCGCCGCAACAGGAGGAATAAAGGTGATATATATTGAGGAGGAACAAGGGTGAAATGCTAATGTACGGTGGGATCGGGTTGCACGCCGCAACAGGAGGAATAAGGGTGGATTGATATGGAGTAATAAGGTCGAACATTTATATTGATACTGATTATATGGTGGGATCGGGATGCACGTCGCATCAGTTTTTGTGTTTGTGTATCTTTCTTCTACTGTGTAAGTTGTTCTGTAGTTTTACATTTCACTTAAGGATTGGTTATAGCTATATACCGATAAAAATACTTGAGTTTTGTTTTCATTCCTTGCAAGTTACTGCTTTATTTTGTTCCGTTCTTCTTTCTGCTTTTATTTTACACTATATGCAGGTATATTTGGGGTCATTTATTACATTCTTGGGCGATTTGGGAGCTTCAAAAAAGGAGATTTCAACTTAGCTTTGTGAGGTAAGTAATTTCTACCTAATGTGAGTTTAATACATAGTTTATTGGTAGATTACGACATGTAAATTAGTGGAAATTATGGGTTTAGAGTAAAACCTAGGTTTTTGATAAAAATGAGATTTGACCACGAAATTTGTTATGGAATGTAGTAAAAATCATATATTCTTGATCCTAAGGTTGTGGGTAACAACTTTCTTCAAAAATTTCCGGAATCCGAGCACGTGGTCCCAAGGGTGAATTTTAGGAATCTTGTAATATGGGTTGGGTAATCACTCTAATTGTGGGAATATGAACTTTTGAGCCTATATTGATTAGTTTTTACGTTATTTGGATAGTTTCGGATTGTTCGACACCAAATTGAGGGTTTGGGCTTAAGCTTGGACCGGAAAGTGGACCTTGAAGCGAGGTAAGTCTCTTTCGTAACCTTCTGTGTCTATTTTTAGTTCTGTATATCATGCTTATTAGAATCATATATTATTATATTGTTGGCCCTAGTAAGTGTCGAAGTCAACCCCTCGTAACTACTTCTTCGAGGTTAGACTAGATACTTAGTGGGTACATATTTTTATGTACTCATGCTACACCTCTGTACTTGATTGTTTGAGGTAGGTGCATCTGGTCATCAGTCCGGCGCATAGACTTGATTCCCCAGCTTGAGACTTCCCGGTGAGCTGCCCTTTTGATCCGTTCTACAGTTGCTGGAGTATTTCTTATGTCCTTATTTTCTGTCTATTTTCTTTCAGACAGTAGGCTAGCATGGTTTTTTATATTCTACTAGATTGCCCACATACTTGTGACACCAGTTCTTGGCACACATGCTAGTAGATTCATTATTTTGGTTTATTTACATGATTACGATATGTACTCGTTGCTTCCATTTATTTATGTTATAATTTCAAACTCCTAAATCTTTTAGCAAGAAAGGAGGAGCTATTACTTAATAATTTATTTAAAATAGGAATTCACTAGTTGATCAGTGTTGGCTTGCCTAACAACGGCGTTGGGCGCCATCACGACCTATAATGGAATTTGGGTCGTGAAAACATGGTATCAGAGCACTAGGTTCACGTAGGTCTCATAAGTTATGGGCAAACCTGGAAGAGTCTTGAGGATCGGTACGGAGACGTCTGTACTTATCTTCGAAAGGCTATAGGGTGTTAGGACACTACTCTTTATTCATCTTCTATCATGCTTTGAGGTCATCCTGGGCATGGATTGGTTATCTCTATATCACGCCATCCTTGATTGTCATGCCAAGACTGTTACTTTAGCGATGCCAGAGTTGCCAAGATTGGAGTGGAAGGGTTCCTCCCTTAGTACATCTAGTCAGGTTATCTCCTTTCTGAAGGCTCGACATCTAGTCGAGAAGGGTTGTTTGGCGTATCTAGCATATGTTCGGGACACCACCGCAGAGTCTCCGACGATTGATTCAGTGCCAGTAGTCTGGGAGTTCGCCGATGTGTTTCCTTCTGACCTTCCAGGCATGCCGCCAGATCGTGATATTGATTTTTGTATTGATTTGGCTCCAGGTACCTAGCCTATATCTATCCTACTGTACCGTATGGCTCTGAAAGAGTTGAAGGATTTGAAAGAACAGCTTGAAGAGTTATTGGCAAAGGGTTTGTTAGACCGAGTGTGTCACCTTGGGGTGCACCAATGTTATTTGTGAAGAAGAAAGATGGAACTATGCGGATGTGAATTGATTACCGCCAATTGAACAAAGTTACCATCAATAACAAGTACATGTTGCCTCTCATTGCTGATTTATTCGACCAGTTTCAGGGTGTTAGGGTATTTTCTAAGATCGACTTGAGATCGGGGTACCATCAGTTGAAGATTCGGGACTCAGATGATTGGAAGACTACCTTCCATACTAGATATGTCTATTATGAGTTTTTGGTGATGTCTTTCGGCTTGACTAATGCCCCAGCGGTGTTTATGGATTTGATGAACAGGGTGTTCAAGCCTTATATCAATTCCTTTGTTATTGTCTTCATTGATGACATTTTGATTTACTCACTTAGCATGGGGGAGCACGAGCAGCATTTGAGAGTAGTGCTTCACACATTGTGAGAGCAGAAGCTATATGCTAAGTTCTCCAAGTGTGAGTTTTTGCTAGAGTCTGTGGCATTCTTGGGGCATGTTATATCAGGAGAGGGTATTAAGGTGGATCCCAAGAAGATTGAGGCAGTTCAGAGTTGGCCACGTCCCATTTTAGTGATTGAGATCGGAGTTTCCTGGGGTTAGCAGGTTATTATCGCCGGTTCGTGCAGGGCTTTTCATCCATTGCAGCACCTTTGACTAGATTGACCAAGAAGGGTGCTCCTTTCCGTTGGTCCGATGATTGTGAGGCGAGCTTTCAGAAGCTCAAGACAGCTTTGACTACAACATCGGTTCTAGTGTTCCCTACCGGTTCAGGGATGTATACGATTTATCGGGAAGCTTCGCGTGTTGGCTTGGGTTGTGTATTAATGTAGAAGGGGCGAGTTATTGTATATGATTCATGATAGCTGAAGATTCATGAGAAGAATTACCTTGTGCACGATCTAGAGTTAGCCGCGATTGTTCATGCTCTTAAGATCTGGAGGCATTAGCTTTATAGGGTGTCATGTGAGGTTTACACTGATCATCGCAGCTTACAATATTTGTTCAAGCAAAGAGATCTCAATTTGAGGCAACGTAGATGGATTGAGTTACTGAAGGATTACGACATCACTATTCTTTATCATCCGGGCAACGCAAATGTGGTCGCGGATGCCTTAAGTAGGAAGGCAGAGAGTATGGGTAGCTTGGCATTCATTTCACCAGAGGAGAGGCCACTAGCTTTGGACATTCAGTCCTTGTCTAACATACTTGTGAGGTTGGATATTTCTGAGCCCATACGAGTTCTTGCATGTGTTGTTGCTCAGTCTTCACTATTGCGGCAGATCAAGGCTCGGCAGTTTGATGATCCGCATTTGGCAGTCCTCAGAGAGACTGTACTACAAGGTAGTGCCAAGGAGGTTAGCATTATTTGTGGCGGTGAATGAAGAAGGACATAGTAGAGTATGTCGCTAGATGCCTAAATTGCCAGTAGCTCAAGTATGAGCACCAGAGGCCAGGTAGCCTACTTCAGCAGATGACTATACCTGAGTCGGAAATGGGAGCGCATCACTATGGACTTTGTAGTTGGATTGCCGCGGACCTTGCGGAAGTTTGATGCAGTGTGGGTCATTATCGACAGGTTGACTAAGTCGGCACGCTTCATTCTGGTTGCGATTACCTATACTTCAGAGTGGTTGGCCCAGATTTATAATCGGGAGATAGTTCAGTTGCACGGTATAACTGTTTCGATCATATTAGATAGAGGCCCTCAGTTCACCTCCCATTTTTGGAGAGCCGTACAGAGTGAGTTGGGGACCCGTGTAGAGCTCAGCACAACATTTCATCCACAGAGCGACGGGCAATTGGAGCAGACAGTTCAGATTCTGGAGGACATGCTTAGAACATGTGCGATTGAGTTTGGAGGGCAGTGGGATCAGTTCATGCCTTTGGTCGAGTTTGCTTACAACAACAGTTATCAGTCCAGCATCGAGATGGCTCCATTTGAGGTTTTATATGGTCGGCGATGCCGTTCTCCTATCAAATGGTTTAAGCCTGGCAAGGCTAAGTTATATGGTACAGATTTGGTGAAAGATGCCATGGAAAAGCTAAAGCTGATTCAGGAGCGACATCGCACAGCACAGTCCAGACATAAGAGTTACGCGGATCAGAAGGCGCAGGATGTATCATTTATGGTCGGCGAGAAGGTTCTCTTGAAAGCCTCGCTGATAAAGGGAATTATGAGGTTCGGGAGGAAGGGCAAGTTGAGCCCCAGGTTTATAGGCCCACTCGAGGGTTAAGGCGAGTTGGCAGGTTGCTTATTAAGGCTGGAAAGTGGGCCGGTTAGGACCAGGCCCGGCCCAGGACCGCAAGTCCAAATGGGCAGTGGGCCTAAACGGTCCTAACTGTATAGGACCGGGACCGTGGGGAGGTGGGCTGGATAGTGGGCCGGTCCCTTTGGCGAGGCCCGCAAGACCGGGACCGTTTGGGACCGGGACCGACTTGGCATTGCGCAGGTTCAAGCGGTCTTAAACGTGCCTAAACGGGCCCAACGGCTAAAAATTTAATAAAATCTGCCGGTTAGGGCATTTAAAGTATAGTCGTTGGCTATGTATAAAATATCCATTTAAACCCCCCCCCCCCTTCCCCTCTCAACTTTGTTTTAACCCCAAATTTTTTATAATTACACTTTTTCCTATTTTTCACTATAAATACCCCCTCATTCTTTCATTTTTCTCACAAAATCATCAATCTCTCTCTCTCTCATTTTCTTCTAATTGCTTACTTTATTGTTGCAATTTGTGAAAAATTGTGAAGTTGATGAATTGAAGTATTCAAGTCTTCAACGATAATTAATTTTCAACAAGTTGTTCGTCAATTCAGTAAACTCGTTCCAACTCTTTAGTTTTAATATTATAGCTTTGTTTGTTTTATTTACTTTGTATAATGATAGTTAAGATGGCCTATTCCTTTAAAAAATATTTAGTAAAAATAAGGAAAAATCTAAGAGTGGTGAATCTAGTGGCCAAGCTGTTCCTCCTCCACTTCCCCCGACTCCCCGACCCAAACCCCATACCATTCTTACACCTGCTATTCTTGATAGTGATAATACTTTATTACAATTTACTGAGAGTCAATTTTTGCATAATGTTGGAGCTCGTGAATAATTAACCATGAATATATGTATGCTATTTATGGTAATCCAACTATTGATGAAAATGATGATGAGGAAATAGATTTTGATGAAACGCAACCAGATGACGATACACCCACTAGTCCTGTTCCTGAAGTTAACCCAACTAATAATAATAATCCAAATGATGCCCCGTCTGACCCTCCTGTTACTACCCCTACTTTTTCTAGACAACCTTCTAAACAGAGCGAAACATCTTTTTTTTTTGTTCAACTAAGAGAAAAAAATAAGGTTAAGTGTAAAACTTGTGGCAAAGAGTTAGCTTTTAAATATGTTGGAGGTTCGGGGGGAGGAGGGGGAGGGGGGGGACGGGAAGTTTGTCTAGACACATATTGATACACCTTCAAGATAAAGTTAGATATCTTTGTATGAAAGCTTTGGCCAAGGGGACAAGTGTACCTAGTCAGGCTGACCTTAGTACCGGGTCAAATCAATTTCAACCGGGAATCAACACTATTACCGGTGGTATTTTATATTATGATCCAATAAAAGATCGGGAAGAATTGGCAAAAATGGTTACCGTTATGTGCTTACCCTATAGTTTTCCTTCTAACCCTCACTTTGTGCATTATATTAGAAAAAGTTTTTACTCCTACTTATAAAGGATGGCATCGCACAACCGTAAAGAGCAATATTTATAAATATAAACATGAATAAGAACAATATTTGCGCTATTTATTTACTCATAGAAATTGTCGTGTTGCTATTACTACTGATACAAGTAGAAGTGGTAATGACTGTGATCGTCTTACTGTTACCAGTCATTGGATTGATGAGGATTGGATAATGCAAAATTATTGCTTATAGAATAATTAATTCACATCACACAGGGCAGTTTATTTCTAGCACGGCTACTGATATTTGTTGATATTTTTGCAATAGTGATAAAATAATATCAGTTTCAATGAATAATGCTACTAGTAACACTAATGTTGTAGCCTTGCTTACCACTACACTAAATCCTGCATTTAGTAACATTTTTCATGTTAGATGTATTTGTCATATTTACTGTTTAATTGTGGGTGATGGTATGAGAATTTTAAATGTTGAAATTGAAAAGGTTAAAATGGCTCTTAACTGGCTTTTTTATTGAAACCGTAGAAGTAGACTTAGAGGATATTTTAAAAGATGCAATGAATTTGGCCTAAGAGAAAGAAAGGTTCCTAAAGCTTGTCCAACTAGATGGAATTACATGTATGAATGTTTAGTTGTTGAATATGAATACAGAAACCCTATAAACTCAACGTTTAGTGCTCATGTAAGTGATGATTATGAGCATCTTACAATTGCGGATTGCGCTAATGTTAAAATAATTGTAGATTTTTTAGAAAAAATTCATGTTGCTACAAATGAATTTTTTGGGCAATATTATCCTACTATTTCTAACTGTTTAGTTTATATTTTTGTTTGCTTCAGAGGGTGGGGAAATTTATGAACAAGCTATTGATTCTATGAGAAAAATATTTAAAAAATATTTTTCCCTATTTCCCCTTTTATGGTGTTGCTGCCTTGTTAAATCCTACTATGAAATTAGGAGGTCCTCAATTTTGGTATTAAACTGTTTATAATGGTTTACCACTTGAAGATGAGGAGTTCTAAACTTCCGGAAGCAATAGCCTCAATTAAAATAAATGCTCAAACTATTTATAGTGCTTATCAAATTTCATTAGATCATGCTAGACCAAATGTTCCAACTCCTTCTTCTTCTAGTTCTCAATCATTTAAAAGAACTGCGGGAGTAAGAGAACTTACTGCTTGGGCTGGGTTCAAGGGTTCTCAAGGTTCTAGTACTAGTGATTTTTCACAACTAAACGAGCTTGAAGTTTATTTGTCACAGGGAATTGAGGAAGTGAATCCCGACGGCTCCTTTAATATTTTGGAATGGTGGAAGGACAAAGAAAAACACTTTCCGATTCTTTCAAGGTTGGCCCGAGACATTTTAACTATTCAAGCTTCAATAGTAGCATCGGAGAGCGCTTTCAGTCAACAAGACTTCAACTCAGTGATTATAGAGCGTCTATGAGGGAGAGCTTGGAAAAATCAGTACTTTGCAGAGATTGGATCCGTTCGAAATGAAGAAATTTTGGAATTGCTGAATCACAACAAGAGGTAGACAAAACATACGATGAAATGCTAGCTGAACTTACGGAGGATGCTATTTCGCCCGAAAGCGGTGATGACCAAGCTTCTTTTCCGCCACCACCAACGGAAATTCCTCTAGACCTTGAAGGATTTATGAAATTTGTAAGAGACACCATGTAAATTAATATGTAACTTATATTTTGGCACGTCTTGATTAGTTTCTTTTTCTTCTCAATTGTGGTATTAGTACCTTGTTGTGATAATTCCATGGGGGGGGGGGGGAGACAAAGAGAGATATTGCCATGTTTTGTTAATGCTTTAATAAAATTAAAACGCATTGCTTTGAGTATCTCTTTACAATATTTTTGTGTTTAAATTTGAATTTAAAAGATTTAGGTCACAAATCTATAATATAATTTTACAAGGAATTGCCTTAGATAAAAAAATTTAAAAAAAAATAGAAAGTATCCGTTGGGCCCACTTAGACCCACATAGGCCCGGGACCGGCCCACTTAGCCCGAGACCATTAGTTCGTGGTCCTGGTCCCAGGCTGGTTCCTACAAAAAGCCCATGAAGCACGGGACCACTTAGGACCGGCCCACGAAGTCCGGGCCCACTTAGGACCAGCCTACGAAGCCCGTTTAGGACCGGGCCCGGCCAACATTACAGCCTTATTTCTTATGAGCTTGCTTTACCTCCCAGCTTATCAGGAGTTCATCCGGTTTTTCACGTGTCTATGCTTCGGAGGTATCACGCCGACTTGTCTCATGTGTTAGACTTCAGTACTATGCAGCTAGATGAGAGCTTGGGTTATGAGGAGGAGCCAGCTGCTATTGTTGATAGACATGATCGCCAGTTGAGATCTAAGAGGATTTCCGCGGTAAAGGTTCAGTGGAGGGGCCAACCAGTCGAGGAGGCGACCTAGGAGTCCGAGGAGGACATGCAGAGCAAATATCCACACTTATTTAGCACTTCAGGTATGAATCTAAACCCGTTCGAGGACGAACGTTTGTATAAGAGGTGGAGAATGTAACGACCCGACTGGTCGTTTTTCTTTCTAGAACCTCGGTCCCCTAAATAAGACTTGCCGTAGTTGCTTTTAGTGATTTATCACTTGCGGGGATGGTTGGTTCAGGATTTGGAAGAGTTTCGGTTGAAATCGGAACACTTGGTTCCTTAAGGTTGGCTTAAAAGGCCAAGTTTGACTTCGGTCAACATTTTGAATAAATGACCTCGGAATCGGGATTTGAAGGTTCCAACAGGTTCGTATGATTATTTCGGACTTGGGGGTATGTCCGAATCAGATTTTGGATGACCCGAGAGCGTTTTGGCGGCTAATAGTAAAAGTTGGTTCTTTAAGGATTTTGAAGTTCTTTAAATTTGGTTTGGAGTGGGTTTTTGTGATATCGAGGTCCGAACAGAATTCCAAGACCGGGAATAGTTCCATAATGTCATTTAAGACTTGCACGCAAAATGTGGTGTCATTCCGAGTAATATAAGTACATTTCGTCGCATTAGAAGTAAATTGAAGAACTTGATGTTCAAAGTTTGATTCAATTTGTTTTTGGGGTATGATTCTTGGTATTCTTGTTGCTCTTTGCGTTTCGAGAATCCGAGCAAGTCCGTATTATGATTACAGACCTGTTAGTGCCTTTGGACGGGGTCCCGAGTGGCTCGGGTGAGTTTTGGACCCCTCAGAGCTAAATGCATGAAACCAGATTTTGCTCTGTTTTGGTTTCCTTCTACGCGAACGCGAAGGGACCATCGCGTTCGCGTAGAAGGAGTTGGGCTGGAGGGGGGAATGCACTTCGCGTTTGCGATAGCTACTCCGCGTTCGTGAAGGTCTGGACCAATGACCTTCGCGTTCGCATGAGGCGACTCGCGTTCGCATAGAGTAGGGTAGCTGGGCCAGGCCAGCTTTATTCTTCGTGTTCGTGAGCCCATATTCGCGTTCGCGATGAAGGGCCTTCAGAGGGCCTGATCCAATGGCTTTCGCGAACGTGAGGCCCTTGTCGCATTCGCAATGAAGGGGGCAGCTGGGCGGCGAATTTAAGATCGGGACTTAGGCATATTTGGGGTCATTTACTACATTCTTGGGAGATTTGGGAGCTTCAAAAGGGGATATTTCAACCTAGCTTTGTGAGGTAAGTAATTTCTACCTAATGTGAGTTTAATACATAGTTTATGGGTAGATTACAACATGTAAATTAGTGGAAATTATGGGTTTAGAGTAAAACCTAGGTTTTCGATAAAAATGACATTTAACCACGAAATTTGTTATGGAATGTAGTAAAAATCATATATTCTTGATCCTAAGGTTGTGGGTAATATTCTTCGAAAATTTCCGGAATCCGGGCACGTGGACCTGGGGGTAAATTTTAGGAATCTTGTAATATGGGTTGGGTAATCATTCTAATAGTGGGAATATGAACTTTTGAGCCTATATTGATTAGTTTTTACGTTATTTGGATAGTTTCGGATTGTTCGACACCAAATTGAGGGTTTGGGCTTAAGCTTGGACCGAAAAGTGGACCTTGAAGCGAGGTAAGTCTCTTTTCTAACCTTGTAAGAGGGAAATTTCCCCATAGGTGAACTAAATTAATATAGGATTATATGTGGGGGCTACGTACGCACGAAGCGACGAGAGTCCGTACGTAGCTACTATTCTTGCTATGCCCGGGTAGTTCTAGGCTTACACCATGCTTTGTGGGTACCATTATCTGAACATACTTTGTAGATCTACGTCGAATTGGACTATGCTGGGAATTTTCAAGATTTCAAAGGTTTCAAGTAAATTATTATTTTGAAAAGAATTGAGAAGAATTTCGTAACATTTATATTTACCCGCGTCACAAGTATATTCCGCGAGCGGGGTGACTATTTCCACTACTCTCATGGGAGCGGGCCGTTCTCCTCGGCAGGTTAATAGATGCATCTGTGGTTCGCGCCGTTCGATCCTCGACAGTGCACAGTTTAGTTTTATGTTGGATCGGGCCGAACGTCCTCGGTGGAACTTATGTGTGATAATAGAACTGAAAGTCCCTTTTCATAATTGGTATAAGTTTACTACTTTAGAGATCATTTGTTTAAAATGAAGGAAATGTTTGGGTTCTTAAATATTATGGAAGATATTTTGGTTTATTTACATGATTACGATACGTACTCATTGCTTCCATTTATTTATGTTATAATTTCAAACTCCTAAATCTTTTAACAAGAAAGGAGGAGCTATTACTTAACAATTTATTTAAAACGGGAATTCACTAGTTGATCAGTGTGTCACGACCCGGATTTCTCACCCTCGGGAGTCGTGATGGCGCCTACTAGTGAAAGCTAGGCAAGCCAACCATTTGAACTATTTACCTTTTTCCCATTTTCAATCCTTTAACAACTACGAACCAACATTATATAAACAACGGAATTTAAACAAGCGGAAGAATAAAATAAAACCATTTAAATATTTCCAATACAATTTCTTAAACAAAGACTACCCAGAACTGGTGTCATAATTTCACAGACGGTGTAGGAATACTACAAATAAAGGGTCCGAAAATAAGTACAATACTATCTCGGAAATACATAAATGAAACAGGATGAAAGGATAGAAGGAGACGTCAAGGCCTGCGGACGCCTGCAGGACTACCTCGGATCTCCGAATAGACAGAAGGCAGCAACCCCAAAGCTAAGGTCTGAAAGCTGCTGCTCCGGGATCTGCACACAGTGCAGAGTGTAGTATCAGCACAACCGACCCCATGTGCTGGTAAGTGCCTAGCCTAACCTCGGCGATGTAGTAACAAGGATAGGACCAGACTACCAAATAAACCTGTGCAGTTAATCATATACAGCGGAAAATAAAAGCACGAATGTACAGTTAAGGAGGGGAGGGGGAAATATGCTGCGGGGAAACATCAAATAATAACAGAAGAACAGCAGGTAAACATAAGGAACACCATAATTCAATTATCAACAAGAATCAGAAATCAAACAAGTGTACGGCATCACCCTGCGTGCTTTTACTCTCGTCCTCACCATAAAAATCAATATAATCAGCACGGAATTGTACATCGTGCGGCACGGCATCACCCTTCGTGCTTTAACACTCCCTCACAAATATCATACACGGCATCAACCTTCGTGCTTTACACTCTTCCTCGCAAAAATCATACACGACATCACCCTTCGTGCTTTAACACTCTTCCTCACCCAAACAACAATCACAAACAATAAGGGCAAGGAAAGAAATGAAATCACAATAAAATCACAATGAAAATCCGGGAATTGGAACAATATCAAAAGCAACAATATCCCGGCGAGGGAACAATATTAAAAGCAACAACATCCCGGCAAGGGAGACAATATCATAATCCTCTACTTTTTTTTCCATATTTACTTCACAACTCAATTTACAACTTGAGCCAACGCTCTACCATGCTCAATTACCAATGATACTTTCACAATTCGATTCACGACTTGAGCCAACACTCTACAATGTTCAAATACCAGTGATACTTTCACAAATCAATTCAACAATAGGAATATCACATAAGCCATGAACAATACAAAATGGAGTCACATTAGTCATAGTATAAGACTCACGGACATGCTAGAAACCAACGTACAGATACTCGTCACCATGCCTATACGTCGTACTCAACAATTAACACATAGCAAATAGGACACGACTCCTAATCCCTCAAGCTAAGGTTAGACCAAACACTTACCTCGATGCACGAACACAATTCAAGCCTCAACTATCGCTTTACCTCTTGATTCCACAACTAATTCACTTGTATCTAGCCACAAGTTACTTAACTATATCAATAAATGCTAAATGAATCAATTCTAATGCATGGAAATAGGTTTTCTAAAGTTTTTTCCAAAAAGTCATAAATCGACCCCGGGCCCACATGGTCAAAACCCGAAGTTCGAACCAAAACCCAATTACCCATTCACTCACGAACACAAATATATAATTTTTTTTAAATCAGACCACAAATCGAGGTCCAAATCCCAAAATTTGCAAAACCTAAGTTCTACCCAAAACACCCAATTTCCCCCATGAAAACCTTTTGTGACGACCCGACCGGTCGTCTCATGAGTTAGTGCTCCATTTCCTCCATTTCTGCTTCTCATTGCTTTGTTCATCTGTGTTTTGACGTATCGGGATTGGTTGGATAGAATCCGGATCAGTTTTGGTGAAGTTTGAGACACTTAGTCTCTTTTAAGAAGGCTTAAGTTGGAAAAGTTAACTGGATGTTGACTTATGTGTTAGCGGGCTCGGATGTGAGTTCCGATCGTTCGGCTAGCTTCAAAAGGTGATTTATGACTTAGGTGTGTGATCGGAATGGGTTTTGGAGGCTTGGAGTAGATTTAGGCTTGAATTGGCGAAGTTGATATTTTGGCGATTTCCGGTTGATAGGCGAGATTTTGATATAGGGGTCGGAATGGAATTCCGAGAGTTGCAGTAGATTCATTATGTGATTTGGGATGTGTGTGCAAAATTTCAGGTCATTTGGACGTGGTTTGGTTGGGTTTTTGATCAAAAGCGGAATTCGGAAGTTTTTAGAAACTTAGGCTTGAATCCGAGGTGTTTTGGTTGATTTAGTGTTGTTTGAAGTGGTTTGATGATTGGAACAAGTTTGAATAAGGTTTATGGATATGTTGGTGCCTTTGGTTGAGGTCCCGGGGGCCTCGGGTGAGTTTCGGGTGATCAATCGGACCATTTTGAAATTTGAAGCTGCTGAAGTTTTTGCTGTTGCTGGTGTTTTCGCACCTGCGGTTTGGGGACCGCAGGTACGGCGCTGCACGTGCGGAAAGGGAGCCACAGAAGCAAATTTGAAGAGAGGGTCAGAAAACACAGATACGGTATAAGGACCGCACCTACGGAGCTGCAGATGCGGCGAATGGACCGTAGATGCGGTCAGTGGTCCGTTAAGTGAGTTCTGCAGATGCGGAGGAAAGACCGCAGATGCGGTACCGCAAAAGCGGCTAAAGAGCCGCAGATGTGAAAGTAACTGGCCAGAGGAATTAAAAGAAATCCTTCGCAAATTTTGGGTTATTTCACCATTTTTGACTTCGGCTTGAGAGCTTTTGGACGATTTGGAAGAGGGATTTCAAGGGAACTTCGTTAAGGTAAGGATTTTGGACCTAAAACACATTTCTATGGTAGTTTTTCATGGATTAACACTGTAATTAAAAGGATTAAAGGGCTAAAAAATGGAGGATTAGGGCTTGAGCTTAAGAGGCCTTTAAATGAGAATTTGAGGGGTCATTTGGACTCCGATGTCGGTATTCTTGATCTTTATGAACTCGTGGGGAGATAAGGAATTCGTTGGTGTGAAAATTTTTGAGTTTCGAGAAGTGGGCCCGGGGCTCGGGTTTTGCTAATTTCGGGATTTGTGCCCTTTATTGATTGTTTTCGTTTGGGCTTTGTTCCCTTAGCATATTTTAATGCCCTCGTTCTGATTTTGGATAGATTCGACGCACGTGGAGGCCAATTCGAGGGGCAAAGGCATCACAAGCTAGAGATTTAGCCGGTTCGAGGTGAGTAATGATTGTAAATGATGTCCTGACGGTTTGAAACCCCGGATTGCACATCGTAGTGCTATTTTGAGGTGAGACACACGCTTGTTGACGAGCGTGGGGTCGTACACTATTGGGGATTGTGACTTGGTCCGTCCCGGTTGATGATTTTACCGCGTATTTGAATGAAACTTATTTGCTATAACTATGATTTGGGCTGAATGCCATATTTGGGCTTCGTGCCATCTATTTGAACCCTTCGGGGCTTTTTATTGATATTTCCTCATTGTTTTGGCTTACTACTTGAACTCAGTCATGTTATTTCCCACTGTTTTACTACTCAGCCATTTTTACTCAGTTTTGAGGCTTAAATGATATTTTAAATGATGTTTTGGGCTGAGAAATACAGTTTTGCTATTGCCCGACAGCCTTGTGAGTATTTGTGACTGAATAAGGCCGAGAGCCTATGTTGTGAGGAGACACTGATACTGATTTGAGGCCGAGGTCCTGAGATATGTACGCCACGAGGTGGCTTGATTGATATAAGGCCGAGGGCCTAGTTTTGGTTCCACGAGATGGCTTGTTATTGCGCTTGGGCCGTAAGGGGCCCCTCCAAGAGTCTGTACAACCCAGTGAGCGCGGGTACCCAGTGTGATGTGAGATTGAGCCCGAGGGGCTGTTACTGTTCTGAGATGTTGCCCGAGGGGCGGATGTGGTGATACTGCGCCCGATGGGCAAGCTTCTATTTAGTTACTGTACCTTAATTGTCTGTCAATTACCTTTTTACTTGTTGAAAGAGGATTTTATTTGTATTTTCACTGGTTTACTGCTTTTAAATGATTTTACTGCTTCATCATAGAATGCCTTGTGCCTTGCGTATTTTCTTACTTTCAGTCATTATTTACATTTGTTACTCACTGAGTTGGAGTACTCACTTTACTCCCTGCACCCTATGTGCAGATTCAGGCGCATCAGGTCCCGCTCCCGAGTGCTGATTCCTCCAGATTCAGGCGAGCTTTCGGAGATTACCAGGTAGTTTTTGACGTCTGTAGCCCCGTGCCTCTACTCCTTTATTGTCTCTATTTCCTTCCAGACATTGTACTAGTTATGGAATTATCAGAATTCTATTATGTGTTTTAGATGCTCATGACTAGTGACATCCCGGTTAGGGCTGTGTATGGGTGATTCTTCCACGTATTTATGTTATTATCAGTTATTTCGGATTGTTTTATCATGATTAAACTGTTCTTAAATGCTTATCTTTTAAAAATTGGAAAATGGGAAGTGTCGGCTGGCCTTGTCTTCACGAGAGGCGCCATCACGACCGGTTTCGGGGTTAGGGTCGTGACAAGTTGGTATCAGAGCCTAGGTTACATTGGTCTCATGAGTCATGAGCAGGTTTAGTAGAGTCTCGCGGATCGGTACGGAGACGTCTGTATTTATCCTCGAGAAGATGCAGAACCTTTAGGAAAAATTTCACATTCTTTAAAATACTTATCGTGCGAGTTTGTTGATCCGATTACTAAACTTCTATTGTTCCATTCTCTCACAGATGGTGAGGACATGCGCTACCGGGCAGGATGGACGACCACCAGTGCCACCAGCTACGGCCACTAGAGGCCCAGGACGCGGCCGTAGCCGTGGTAGAGGCAGAGCAGCGAGGGCAGCACCAGCAGATCCACCAACTGTGGACCCTCCAGCAGCACCAGCTCAGGCACTAGCTGTGCCTATTGTGATTCCGGGTCTTCACGAGGCCTTGGCTCAGATCTTATCAGTTTGCACTGGCCTAGCTCAGGCAGCTTCAGCCACTACAGCCGTAGCTACTTCACAGGCCGGGAGAGGCAGTTAGAATCCCGCCGCCCGCACACCTGAGCAGGTCGTGCAGGGACTTCAGACACCGGGGGCACATCCAGCCCAGCCGGTCGTAGCTGCTCAGGACTATGTAGTTCCTGTCATGCCAGAGGATGAGCAGCGTAGCAGAGGGCGAGGATGCCCATGGCTTTTTGGACAAGTGTTAGAGGATGCTTCGCACAGCCGGTATTCTGGAGACCAGTGGGGTCGCTTTCACTACCTATCCGTTTTCAGGACCTGCTTTTACTTGGTGGGAGGATTTTGAGAGGCGTAGGCCTGTTGGTGCAGCACCCCTTTCCTGGCAGCAGTTCTCCGTTCTCTTTCTAGAGAAGTATGTGTCGCGGTCTCGTAAAGAGGAGCTGCATAGACAGTTTGAGTGGTTGCGTAAGAGGGAGATGACCGTGTCACAGTATGAGTTGAGGTTCTCTGAGTTGGCTCGTCATGCCATCTAGTTGGTCCTGACAGATCGAGAGAGGATCAGGAGGTTTGTCGATGGTCTTACTTATCAGCTCTGTATCCTTATGACT
Source organism: Nicotiana attenuata (assembly GCF_001879085.1). Taxonomy (NCBI): domain Eukaryota; kingdom Viridiplantae; phylum Streptophyta; class Magnoliopsida; order Solanales; family Solanaceae; genus Nicotiana; species Nicotiana attenuata. The sequence goes on from NW_017670550.1 coordinate 365,004, forward strand.
AAGGAGAGGGTAACTAGTGCCACATTCGAGGAGGTTGTGGATATTGCCAAGGAGATTGAGTCTGTCCGTCGCTAGGAGCGAGAGGAGAGGGAGGCCAAGAGGCCTCGAGGATCTGGTAGCTACACTGGTGGTCCTTCGAGGGGCCAGTTTCAGCACGGTAGAGGCTGACAGTTCCGTCAAGGTCAGTATGATCGCTCAGGTTATCGAGGAGCATCATCGGGTCATGGTTCCCACAGTTCACACCAACGCCATTCTTCACTAGTGCCCTCCCAGCTTAGAGCTCATCCCGTGCTCCATCTGTTCAGGGCTCTTCTACGCCTAGTGCATCTGCTGGTCACTCCGGTGCAAGGGGTTCCCATAAGCCCCCTTCCCCAGCACCTAGGAGTTGTTATAAGTGTGGCGAGGTTGGCCACATGTGGAGGCAGTGTCCCCGCCGTATTGCTAGTTCATCCCAGCAGAGGGGTCAGTCATCAGCTTCAGCGCCAGTTGCCACCTGCCCAGCCAGCTAGGGGTGGGGATCAGTCAGCCAGGGGTCGCCCCAGAGGCGGAGGTCGATCAGGGGGCGGTCAGGCCCGTTTCTATGCTCTTCCAGGCAGACCCGATGCCATTGCTTCTGATGGTGTCATTACAGGTGTTATTTAAGTCTGCCACAGAGATGCCTCTGTATTATTTGATCCGGGTTCCACCTATTCTTATGTGTCATCATTCTTTGCTCGTTATTTGGGTACTCCCCGTGAGTTTCTTGCTTTACCTGTTCATGTATCTACCCCGGTGGGCGATACTGTTGTAGACCGTGTGTACCGGTCGTGTGTGGTGACTATTGGGGGTCTGGAGACCTGAGTTGATCTTTTATTGTTTAGTATGGTGGATTTCGATGTCATTCTGGGCATGGATTGGCTATCTCTGTGTTGCGCTATTCTAGATTGTCATGCCAAGACAGTCATGTTGGCTATTCCGGGTGTGCCACGGATTGAGTGGCGAGGTGTGATTGATTATGTTCCTAGCAGAGTGATCTCTTTCTTGAGAGCCCAGCGTATGGTTGGGAAGGGTTGTCTTTCGTATCTCGCCTTTGTGAGGGATGTTGGAGCTGAGACTCCCAGTATTGATTCTGTCCCAGTTGTGAGGGATTTCCATGATGTATTTCCTGCAAACCTGTCGGGCATGCCACCAGACAAGGATATTGATTTTGGTATTGACCTAGTGCCGGGCACTCGGCCCATTTCTATTCCGCCGTATCATATGGCACTAGCGGAGTTGAAGGAGTTAAAGGAGCAGCTTCAGGAACTCCTTGCTAAGGGGCTCATTCGGCCTAGTGTGTCACCTTGTGGTGCCCTGGTTCTGTTTGTGAAGAAAAAGGATGGCACTATGAGAATATGCATTGATTATAAGCAATTGAACAAGGTAACAGTTAAGAACCCCGTTCATCCTTTGCGTAGCATTGATGATTTATTCGACCAGCTTCAGGGAGAGAGGGTATTCTCCAAGATTGATCTCCGTTCGGGTTATCACCAGTTGAATATCAAGGATTTGGATATTCTTAAGACGACCTTCAGGACCAGATATGGTCACTATGAGTTCCTTGTTATGTCTTTTGGGCTGACCAATGCCCCAGCAGCATTCATGTATTTGATGAACAACGTGTTCCGGCCTTATCTTGACTCATTTATCATAGTCTTCATTGATGATATTCTGGTATATTCGCGCAGTCAGGAGGAGCACGCGGAGCATTTGAGGGTTGTGTTGCAGAGATTGAGGGAGGAGAAGCTTTATGCAAAGTTCTCCAAGTGTGAGTTTTGGCTCAGTTCAGTGGCATTTTTGGGGCACGTGGTGTCCAATGAGGGTATTCAGGTTGATCCAAAGAAGATAGAGGTGGTTCAGAGTTGGCCCAGACCGTCCTCAGCCACAGAGATTCGTAGTTTTCTTGGTTTGGCAGGCTATTATCGCCGGTTTGTTCAGGGATTCTCATCTATCGCATCGCCCTTGACCAAGTTGACTCAGAAGGGTGTTTCATTTGTATGGTCGGACGAGCGTGAGGAGAGCTTTCAGAAGCTTAAGACAGCTTTGACCACATCTCCAATGTTGGTTGTGCCATCAGCTTCAGGTTTATATACCGTGTGATGCTTTGAGAGTAGGGATTGGTTGTGTGTTGATGCAGGAGGGTAGAGTTATTGCTTATGCTTCTCGATAGTTGAAGCCCCATGAGAAGAACTACCTCGTTCATGATTTGGAGTTGGCTTCCATAGTTCACGCGTTGAAGATTTGGAGGCATTACTTGTATGGCGTATCTTGTGAGGTATTCACTGATCATCGCAGTCTTCAGCATTGGTTCAAGCAAAAGGACCTTAATTTGAGGCAGCGGAGATGGTTGGAGTTGCTTAAGGATTATGATATCACTATATTGTACCATCCGGGAAAGACCAATGTGGTAGCTGATGCTTTGAGCCGAAAGGCAGTGAGTATGGGGAGTTTGGCATATATTCCAGTTGGGGAGAGACCTCTTGCGGTTGATGTTCAGGCTTTGGCCAATCGGTTCGTAAGGTTGGATATTTCAGAGCCTAGTCGGGTATTGGCTTGTGTGGTTTCTCGGTCTTCCCTATATGAGCGCATCAGAGAGCGCCAGTATGATGATCCACATTTGCTCGTCCTTAGGGACAGAGTTCAGAATGATGATGCCAGAGATATGTCTATTGGAGATGATGGGGTATTGAGGATGCAGGGCCAGATTTGCGTGCCCAATGTAGATGGGCTTCGGGAGCTGATTCTGGAAGAGGCCCATAGCTCGCGGTATTCTATTCATCCAGGATCCGCGAAGATGTATCAGGATCTGAGACAGCATTACTGGTGGCAGAGAATGAAGAAAGATATTGTGGGATTTGTAGCTCGGTGTCTCAATTGTCAGCAGGTGAAATATGAGCATCTAGACCGGGTGGCTTGCTCCAGCGGATGGATATTCCGGAGTGAAAGTGGGAGCGGATCACTATGGACTTTGTAGTTGGGCTTCCACGGACTTTGAAGAAGTTCGAGGCTATTTGGGTGATTGTGGATAGGCTGACCAAGTCCGTACACTTCATTCCTTTCTGTACTACTCATTCTTCCGAGCGGTTAGCAGAGTTATATATCCGGGAGATTGTTCGGTTGCTTGGTGTCCCAGTTTCCATCATTTCAGATCGGGGCACTCAGTTTACTTCCCAGTTCGGAAGTCTGTTCAGCGAGAGTTGGGTACTCAGGTACAGTTGAGCACAACTTTTCACCCTCAGATGGACGGGCAGTCCGAGCGCACTATTCAGATATTGGAGGATATGCTACGCGCTTGGTTATTGATTTCGGAGGGTCATGGGATCAGTTTCTACCACTTGCGGAGTTTGCTTACAACAACAGCTACCAGTCGAGTATTTAGATGGCTCCATATGAGGCTTTGTACGGGAGGCGGTGTAGATCTCCAGTTGGTTGCTTCGAGCCCGGTGAGGCTAGGCTATTGGGGACAAAATTGGTTCAGGATGCTTTAGATAAAGTGAAGGTGATTCAGGAGAGACTTCGTACAGCGCAGTCGAGGCAAAAGAGTTATGCTGATAGGAAGGTTAGAGATGTGTCCTTCATGGTTGGTGAGAAGGTTCTGTTGAAGGTCTCACCCACAAAAGGTGTTATGAGATTTGGAAAGAAAGGGAAGTTGAGTCCGTGGTTCATTGGGCCTTTTGAGGTACTTCCGAGGATTGGAGAGGTGGCTTATGAGCTTGCCTTGCCACCCAGCTTGTCGAGTGTGCACCCAGTGTTCCATGTTTCTATGCTCCGGAAGTATATTGGAGATCCGTTCCATGTTCTGGATTTCAGCACGGTTCAGTTGGAGGATGGTTTGACTTATAATGTGGAGCCAACAACTATTCTGGAGCGTCAGGTTCGGAAGTTGAGATCAAAAGATATAGCTTCGGTGAAGGTGCAGTAGAGAGGTCGGCCCGTGTAGGAGGCTACCTGGGAGATCGAGCGGGAGATGCGGAGCAGATATCCTCACCTGTTTGAGGCTTCAGGTATGTTTCTTGACTCGTTCGAGGATAAACATTTGTTTAAGTTGGGGAGGATGTGACGACCCGGCCGGTCGTCTCGTGAGTTACCGCTCTGTTTCCCCTATTTCTGCTTCTTATTGCTTTGTTCATCTGTGTTTTGAGGTATCGGGATTGGTTGGATGGAATCCGGATCGGTTTTGGTGAAGTTTGAAACACTTAGTCTCTTTTAAAAAGGCTTAAGTTGGAAAAGTCAACTGGATGTTGACTTATGTGTTAGAGGGCTCGGATGTGAGTTCCGATGGTTCGATTAGCTTCGGGAGGTGATTTATGACTTAGGAGTGTGATCGGAATGGGTCTTGGAGGCTTGGAGTAGATTTAGGCTTAAATTGGCGAAGTTGATATTTTGGCGATTTCGGGTTGATAGGCGAGATTTTTATATAGGGTTCGGAATGGAATTTCAAAAGTTGCAGTAGCTTCGTTATGTGATTTTGGATGTGTGTGCAAAATTTCAGGTCATTCGGACGTGGTTTGGTTGGGTTTTTGATCAAAAGCGGAATTCGGATGTTTTTAGAAACTTAGGCTTGAATCCGAGGTGTTTTGGTTGATTTAGTGTTGTTTGAAGTGATATGATGATTGGAACAAGTTTGAATAAGGTTTATGGATATGTTGGTGCCTTTGGTTGAGGTCTCGAGGGCCTCGGGTGAGTATCGGGTAGTCAATCGGACCATTTTGAAGTTTGAAGCTGCTGAAGTTTTTGCTGTTGCTGGTGTTTTCGCACCTGCGGTTTGGGGACCGCAGGTGTGGCGCCGCACGTGCGAAAAGGGAGCCGCAGAAGCGAATTCGAAGACAGGGTGAGAAGACCGCACCTGCGGAGCCGCAAATGCGACGAGTGGACCGCAGATACGGTCAATGGTCCGTTAAGTGAGTTCCGCAGATGCGGAGGAAAGATCGCAGATGCGGTACCGCAGAAGCGGCTAAAGAGCCGCAGATGCGAAAGTAACTGGTCAGAGGAATTAAAAGAAATCCTTCGCCAATTTTAGGTTTTTTCACCATTTTTAACTTCGGCTTGAGAGCTTTTGGACGATTTGGAAGAGGGATTTCAAGGGAACTTCGTTAAGGTAAGGATTTTGGACCTAAAACACATTTCTATGGTAGTATTTCATGGATTAAGGTTGTAATTAAAATGATTAAAGGGCTAAAAATGGAGGATTAGGGCTTGAGTTTAAGAGGCCTTTAAATGAAAATTTGAGGGGTCATTTGGACTCCAATTTTGGTATTCTTGATATGTATGAACTCGTGGGTATATAAGGAATCCGTTAGTGCGAAAATTTCTGAGTTTCGAGAAGTGGGCCCGGGGCTGGTTTTGCTAATTTCAGGATTTGTGCCCTTTATTGATTGTTTTCGTTTGGGTTTTGTTCCCTTAGCATATTTTAATGCCCTAGTTTTGATTTTGGATAGATTCGACGCACGTGGAGGCCGATTCGAGGGGCAAAGGCGTCGCGAGCTAGAGATTTAGCCGGTTCGAGGTGAGTAATGATTGTAAATGATGTCCTGAGGGTGTGAAACCCCGGATTGCACATCGTAGTGCTATGTTGAGGTGAGACACACGCTTGTTGACGAGCGTGGGGTCGTACACTATTGGGGATTGTGACTTAATCCGTCCCGATAGATGATTTTACCGCGTATTTGACAGAAACTTATTTGCTATCACTATGATTTGGGCTGAATGCCATATTTGGGCTTCGTGCCAACTATTTGAACCCTTCGGGGCTTTTTATTGATATTTCCTCACTGTTTTGGCTTACTACTTGAACTCACTCATGTTATTTCCCACTGTTTTACCACTCAGCCATTTTTACTCAGTTTTGAGACTTAAATAATATTTTAAATGATGTTTTGGGCTGAGAAATACTGTTTTATTATTGCCTGAGAGGCTTGTGAGTATTTTTGACTGAGTAAGGCCGAGGGCCTATGTTGTAAGGAGACACTGATACTGATTTGAGGCCGAGGGCCTGAGATATGTACGCCACGAGGTGGCTTGATTGATATGAGGCCGAGAGCCTAGTTTTGATGCCACGAGATGGCTTGTTATTGGGCTTGGGCCGTAAGGGTCTCCTCAAGGAGTCTGCACACCCCCATTGAGCGCGGGTACCCAGTGTGATGTGAGATTGAGCACGAGGGGCTGTTTCTGTTCTGAGATGTTGCCCGAGGGGCTGATGTGGTGATACTGCGCCCGAGGGGCGAGCTTCTATTTATTTACTGTACCTTAATTGTCTGTCAATTACCTGTTTACTTGTTGAAAGAGGATTTTACCTGTATTTTCACTGGTTTACTGCTTTTAAATGATTTTACTGCTTCATCATAGAATGCCTTGTGCCTTGCATGTTTTCTTACTTTCAGTCATTATTTACATTTTCTACTCACTGAGTTGGAGTACTCACTTTACTCCCTGCACCGTTTGTGCAGATTCAGGCGCATCAGGTCCCACTCCCGAGTGTTGATTCCTCCAGATTCAGGCGAGCTTTTGGAGATTACGAGGTAGCTGTTGACGTCCGCCGCCCCGTGTCTCTACCCCTTTATTGTCTCTATTTCCTACCAGACATTGTACTAGTTATGGAATTATCAGAATTCTATTATGTCATTTAGATGCCCATGATTAGTGACACCCCGGTTAGGGCTGTGTATGGGTGATTCTTCCGCGTATTTATGTTATTATCAGTTATTTCAGATTGTTTTATCATGTTTAAACTGTTCTTAAATGCTTATCTGTTAAAAATTGGAAAATGGGAAGTGTCGGCTGGCCTTGTCTTCACGAGAGGCGCCATCACGACCGGGTTCGGGGTTAGGGTCATGGCACCTTTGATTTTGAGTTGAAATCATGAGAAAAGATGTTAAAGATTAATAAAAACGAGTTAGAAATGACTTACAATCGATTTGGAAGAGTACTTGTCTTTGAAAAATCGCCCATGAGTGTTTAGGTTTTGAAAGGGTTTGAAAAATGGTTGAAAATGCGTCTAAGTTATGATTTTGCCGGTTGCAGATGCGAACCCTTCAGAAATCTGCTTTCTTCGCATTTGCGAACAGGGGTTCGCATTTGCGAACCTTGAGGATTACTGTACTCTTGGCATTTGCGATGCTGCTGTCGCATTTGCGATATCGCAATTGCGATAAATACATCCCATTTGCGACCAAGGCAGCCTAGGCCATAGTTTGCATTTGCGATACAGTGTTCGCATTTGCGAAGCCTGCAGACCTGCAACACACCAGCAATCCCTAAGTGCAAATTTCACTCCGTGGCCTATCCAAAACTCACCCGAGCCCTCGGGGCTCCAAACCTAACATGCACACCAACCTCAAAACATCATACGGTCTTGCTCGTGCAATCAAATCATCAAAATAACATCAACAACTATGAATTTAGCATCAAAATCAAAGAAAATCTCAAGAACTTTCAAAGTTTCAAATTTTACAAGGTTCCGACTCACGTCATATGACCTCCGTTTCTTACCAAACTTTACAGGCTCAACTTAAATCACATATAAGACCTTTATCGGGCTCCGGAACCAAAATACGAGCGCAAAACCATCAAATTTCAAACACATTTTATTTCCAAAAACTCATATATATTCCAGAAAACAATTTTCTTTAAAAATTCATTTCTCGGGCTTGGGACCTTGGAATTCGATTCCGGGCATATGCCCAAGTCCTATATTTTCCTACGGACCCTCCGGGACCGTCAAATCACGGGTCCGGGTCCGTTTACCCAAAATGTTGACCGAAGTCAACTTAAATTTATTTTAAAAGCAAATTTTATCATTTTTCGCAGATTTTCACATAATGGCTTTCCGGATACACGCTCGGATTGCGCACGCAAATTGAGGTGAGACAGAAAGAGGTTTTTAAGGCCTCAGAACACAGAATTTATTTTTAAAACAAGTGATGACCTTTTGGGTCATCACACAGGGTTGGCTTGCCTTACAACGGTGTTGGGCGCCTTCTCGACCTATAATGGAATTTGGGTCGTGACATTCAGAACGATATTTGGAGAAAATCATAGTATGTTCGTGGATTGTGATACTGAATTTTGGGTAGTAATGGCAATGGTATTGGTAATAGTATATGGACAAAAGGGTTATTTACTTACTTCCAAATTTAATTCTACTTGTTCTAGCTTGTTAAATTTTAATCAATGAAATGTAAAGGAAAATGGTCAATAAAACTCTTACATTGGCTTGCCTAGCGAGTGTGATGTTAGGCGCCATCACGGTCCCGATGGTGGAAATTCCGGGTCGTGGCATCATGCTTTTATAATAATCATAATATATATATATATATATATTAAAAGCACGAAGGCCCTTAGCGAAATATTGTTCGCCTTTTTTACCCATTAAAAATATATTTCAGGTTGGCCAAAATAGTCATTTTAATTATTTTTCTTACATTTGGGAACAATCATTTAATTATTTTCCTATTATTAGTAATTCGAAATCAACTATATTTACTTTGAAAAGATATGAAAAACCTAAAAATAATGTTAAGCTTAGAATGGAAGGACTAAAAGTAAAAGGAGAAGGATTTAATTACGTCAACAAAATTTTTAAAAAGATTTAAACTTAAAAATAAGGAAAGGTTTTAAATATAGAATAGCTAAAAATAAGAAAACTAATCGGTAGTTCAAGGAACAAAATACGGTTCAAATGGTAGGGAGTATTACAGTAGAAGAACTCTTCTAAGACTATTTTATTTCTAGAAATTATGTTGCATGTTACAAGTTAAATAGAAAGATTGACATCTGTCACAACCCAAATTCCATTAAAATTCGTGATGGTGTCGGACACCACTGTCAGGCAAGCCAACACTAAATAATCAATTTAATTCTCGTTTTAGTATTTTTGAAATCATGATTTTTCTTCAATTTAATAGTAAAAGATGGATTTTATAGAATACATAATAATGTTTTGAACAATTTCAATACTAAATAACCTATAATCACCCCAAAATTCGGTGTCACAAGTGGATGAGCGTTTACTAAGGAATAAAATAAAATACAATAACTGTCCGAAATACAATTTGGACAGAAAGGGAAATACCAATACTCTGAAGGAGACTTTGCTGGCTGCGGATCGCACATAGATGCAGCTCGTCTAAATCCCCGTGTCAACCACGCCGCTGCGTCCACAAGGCCACTAATTGTATATATGCATGTACAACAAAATGTGCAGCAAGTGTAGTATGAGTATGAAAAAAATACGTACCCAATAATATCCAGTCTAACCTCGAAGAAGTAGTGACGAGAGGTCGACGTCGACACTTACTAGTGGTCTGAATATAATAATGTGAGATTCTAATTATGCATGATTTATAGAGATAATAATAAAACTCGGAACAAGAAATAACTGGACAATTCTGTCATCATATTAAATAACCCCAAGCACTTCCTTCATTTAAAACATTTAATTTCTCAAACAACGTATTTATAAAAATTATAAAAGGGTTTCCAGCTCTATTATCACACATAAATTCCACCGAGGATGTTCGGCCCGATCTAACATAAAATTAAATTGTGCACTGTAGATGGTCGAACGGCGAGAACCATAGATGCATCTATTAACCTGTCGAGCCGAACGACCCGCTCCAATGAGAGTAGTGGAAATAGTCACCCCACTCGCGGAATATACTTGCGACGCGGGTAAATATAAATGTAACGAAATTCTTCTCAATTCTTTTCAAAATAATAATTTACTTGAAATCTTGAAAATTCCCAGCATAGTTCTATTCAATGCAGATCAACAAAGTATGTTGAGATAATGGTACCCACAAAGCATGGTGTAAGCCTAGAACTACCAGGACATAGTAAGAATAGTAGCTACGTACGGACTCTCGTCGCTTTGTTCGTACGTAGCCCCCACAAATAATCATATATTAATTTAGTTTACCTATGGGGAAATTTCCTCTTACAAGGTTAGAAAAGAGATTTACCTCGCTTCAAGGTCCACTTTCCGGTCCAAGCTTAAGCCTAAACCCTCAATTTGGTGTTGAACAATCCGAAACTATCCAAATAACCTAAAAACTAATCAATATAGGCTCAAAAGTTCATAAGAGTGATTAGCCAACCCATATTACAAGATTACTAAAATTTACCCCCGGGCCAACGTGCCCGGATTCCGGAAATTTTCGAAGAAAGTTGTTAACCACAACCTTAGGATCAAGAATATATGATTTTTACTACATTCCATAACGAATTTCGTGATTAAATCTCATTTTTATCAAAAATCTAGGTTTTACTCTAAACCCATAATTTCCACTAATTTACATGTTGTAATCTACCCATAAACTATGTATTAAACTAAAATTAGGTAGAAATTACTTACCTCACAAAGCTAGGTTGAAATCTCCCCTTTTGAAGCTCCCAAATCGCCCAAGAATGTAATAAATGACCCCAAATATGCCTAAGTCCCGATCTTAAATTCGCTGCCCAGCTGCCCCCTTCATCGAGAACGCGACAAGGGCCTCGCGTTCGCGAAGGCCGTTGGCTCGGGCCCTCTAAAGGCCCTTCATAGCGAACGCGACAATGGGCTCGCGAACGTGAAGAACAAAGCTGGCCCGACCCAGCTACCCTACTCTACGCGAACGCGAAGGTCAACCACGCCGTTGCGTCCACAAGGCCACTAAATATATATATGCATGTACAACAAAATGTACATCAAGGTAGTATAAGTACGAAAGTAACGCGTACCCAGTAAGTATCTAGTCTAACCTCGAAGAAGTAGTGACGAGGTGTCGACTTCGACACTTACTAGTGGTCCAACAATATCAAGTACAGTAAAGAAGTAAATATATGAAATAAACATGTATATAATACGTGGTATAATTTCGCTCTTTACAATTTTACTCAACCTCCCAACCAACAAGTTTCCTCCATAACCGGAGCTTATATATATATAGTGAATTTCACCAAAGAGGTTGTCATAATTCAAATCAGGGAAAAACCTCGGATACACCGGCTTCTTGCCAAATATTACGCAAGATTCCATGAGGATGATATATATAGGAAATGCCGAGGCGTACGGCCCGATCCACCATACAAGTAAACTGTGCATTGCCGAGGATCGAACGGCGCCAACCATAGATGCATATATTAACCTGCCAAGGCGAACGGCCCGCTCCCATGAGAGTGCGGTACATAAATCCTACCGAAGCGAGCGGCCCGATCCTAAAGAGTAGTAGAAGGAAATACCCCACTCGCGAATCATACGTGCGACGCGGTAAAATATAAATTTAAGGAATTACCCCGCTCGCGTATCATACTTGCGACGTGGTAAAATATAAATTTAACATTAAAATCATCTCTTTATTGATTTTTTTCAAAATAAGGGAAATTCAGCTTGTAGCTTTCTGAGGAGATTACCCCGCTTGCAAAACATACACGCGACGCGGCTACACATAGATTTCTTAAGCTATTATAATATTCCTTCAATTCTTTTCAAAAATACGAAGTTCAAATGAAAACTTTTAAGATCTCAAATTCCTCAATTTTAACTCTTTTCAAGACATTTTACTAAGCAAACTGAATCTCGCTTCTTCTCAAGGCAAACAATAAACATAAATCAATAACAATATCAACAAGGCATGGTGTAAACCTAAAACTACCCGGACATAGGCATAGCTAGTAACTACGTACGGACTCTCGTCGAATCGTGCGTACGTAACCCCCTCCCCCCTTCCAAACAAATAGAGGCACATATTAATTTAGTTCACCTATGGGGTTAATTCCTTCTTACAAGGTTAGAAAAGAGACTTACCTCGCTTCGAAGTTCCATAGCCAGCTCCCAAGCGTTTCAAACAACTCGACCGATGCCCAACGCTCCAAAACTCGCTTTTGCTTAATTAATATTCACAAGCTTTTAATCCTCCTCCTCCATATCGTAAAATTGAGTAAAATGCTCATACGCCACCAACAAATTGATATCTACAGTTACAATCCCAATTACAATCAAAATATGACTCAAATTTTTTTATCAATATCCATTTATGGCTCACAAGTTGGCTACAAGCCTCCAGCTCAAATTTTCTAATAGGTTCACTTACTAGCACATTCAACTCCACTCTAATCATTTAATACCCATTTGAGGTCATCAATGATACTACATTAATTGTCCAACACCACCAAATTACTATTCATCGTCTTCCTTAGCCAACATTTTCAAAACATTCAATTTGGTGATTACTTAGTGGAACACTTCCAACTAAGCTAGTAAATGATTCCATAGGTTCATTGCATCCTTTAATTTCATTTCTAGGAACACTATTTATCTTTCCCTCATTTTCTCAAGAACACTATTCATGCCATGAACTAGGGTTTATGAAATCAATTATACAACCATAACAACTTGAAACAAATATTAGAATTACTCTCACCGACACATAAGAAATGAGCTTGAAGCATTAGTATTACCTTCTTGAAGCTTTTCCATGAAAATACAATATTTGGGAAATTTGGTGTTCTTGAACAACTTGGAATATTTCTAGGGATTTCAAAGATTGAATGATGTTAATACTAGTGTTAATAGGATGTTATTACCTTAAAATATCCACACAAAAAAACTCACCTTGTATCCTTAAGTAGTCCTCAAGGTCGAATCCACCATAAAAAAACCAATCCCTAGCTCAGGAAAACCCCCAAAAATAGCTGTTGCCCGTGACTGCCTTATATAGGCACAGGTGCTTCAGCGAGTTGTACCTTGCGCTGTGCAGGTTGTACTTCGAATTACAAGTTTTCCTCTGCTGGACACCTTTTACAAAAACGTCCATAACTCCTTGTAGAGATATCCAAATGACGAACGGTTTAAAGCGTCAGAAATTAGACTCAAAGATCTTCCTTTCGATAGGTTGTCCACCATATATATATATATATATATATATATATATATATATATATATATATATATATAGAGAGAGAGAGAGAGAGAGAGAGAGAGAGAGAGAGAGAGAGAGAGAGAGAGAGGCATGCTCGTTCAAAGTTAGGTTTTGTGTGTACTCATTTGGAACTTTAGTCTATCATGTAATTTCCAACTTGACTTAGACATAGGGCTCTCCTTAAACCCCACATCACTTATAATATGACTCGTACACTTATTATCATACGAACCTGCTGGAACCTTCAAATCCCGATTCCAAGGTCGTTTACTCAAAAATACAACCTTAGTCAATTCTTCCAATTTAAAGCTTCCGAAATAAGAATTTTCTTTCCAAACTAACTCCGATCTTCCTAAAATTCAATTCCGACCACGCGTACAGGTCATAATACCTGAAGTGAAGCTGCTCATGGCCTCAAACCGCCGAACGACGCGCTAGAGCTCAAATCGATCGAGTCATTACATTCTCTCCCACTTAAACATACGTTCGTCCTCGAACATGCTAAGAACTGCTATGGAGTTGTCCGAAATCATTGGTTAACACCTCGTGCACCCACACGTGCTATCACAACTCAGTGAGCACATTTGCTCGAACAAATCTGAAGATTCTCCCTTTTTACTTAGCCAAATAAGCCATAGAGCCAAATTCCAACACCCGGAATTATCTACCAGACCCGTTTCCAACATACGAACACCATACCAATCACCACACGATGTACCAAAACATGATTGCATGACTTTGTTTAATTAACACCATGCACCGCATAATTCACATGACCATAATGATATCCTTTGATAATAGCCGACATTCACAAATCTGATGCTCACACACACCTCGTGACTCATATAAGTGACGTTCCAACTCTTGCAATACTGCCAAGACGGAAGAGATGTGTAGAAATTCATGACCAACTACTGAGTCAATAATTCATTGAGTTCCTTCTCTTAACAAGAACCTTTGCCTCATTATGAACCAAATAACTATATTTGTCACGACCCGAATTTCCCACCGTTGAGACCGTGATGGCACCTAACATCGCACTTGCTAGGCAAGCCAACGTTAGAGTTCCATTTATCTTTTTCCTTTACACTTTATAGTTTACAATGAATAAAACTAAATCAAATTGAAATGAATGCGGAAGAACATAATTTACTAGTTATCCATATGCTACTAACAAATACCGAAAACTATTACCACCCAGAAACTGGTGTCACAACCCACGAACATTCTACGAATAATTACAAGTATGGGTTTGAAATAAAAATACATCTATCTCGAAAGAAGATAAAACAGAAATGAGGATAACATAGGAGGGGACACCAGGGCCTGCGGACGCCTGCATGACTACCTTGGGTCTCCTGGAAGAATGCCTGCAACCGACCTCTCGATCAGCCACAACCAGCTCTAAAATCTGCACAGAAAGTGCAGAGTGCAGTATCAGTAAAACCGACCCCATGTACTGGTAAGTGCCGAGCCTAACCTCGACAAGGTAGTGACGAGGCTATGGGGGGCATATACAATATAACCTGCAATAGTATATAATAAATTGAAAAGGAAATACGGAACGAATTGGAACAGTACTTTGCAACAAAGTAACTATGGAACCCAAACATCTTGCCAGTACTCAGCTATAACCAATCCTTAAGAGAGTTACAATACTATAGGAATAAATCACAGCAGAAAAAGGACACATAAACAACAAATGATGCAGCGCGCATCCCGATCCCACCATATAATCAGTAACAATATGAACATTCACCCTTATTACTCCTTGTTGCGGCGTGCAACCCGATCCCACCAGTTCACCCTTATTACTCCTCAATATATCACCCTTATTCCTCCTGTTGCGGCGTGCAACCCGATCCTACCTTTCCACCCTTATTACTCCTTGTTGCGGCGCGCAACCCGATCTCACCAGACAATCACGTGTCACCAAATTTCATAGACATGACTTAAATATCATAACGGACCTGTACCGAGCTCCGCAACCAAAATATGGACCCGATAACAATGAGATCAACTATTAAGAAATTCCCAAAACCATTATAATTTCAGTTCAACAATTTTTATCGAAAATTCATTTCTCAAGCTAGGGACCTCGGAATTCAGTTTCGGGCATACGCCCAGGTCCTATATTTTACTACGAACCCTCCGGGACTGTCAAAACACGGGTTCGGGTCCGTTTACCCAAAATGTTGACCGAAGTCAACAAAAATCATCTTTTCAAGATAAAAAATCATCAATTATAAATTTTTCACATAAGGGCTTTCCGGATGCACACCCAAACTGTGCACACAAATTGAGGAGAGATAAAATAAAGTTTTTAAACCCTCGAAACATGGACTCGAGTTCAAAAAGAGAAGATGAACCTTTGGGTCATCACATTCTCCACCTCTAAAACAACAGTTCGTCCTCAAACGGACATAGAAAAGTACCCGAGTCGGTGAAAAGATGAGAATATCTGCTCTGCATATCGAACTCGGACTCCCAGGTAGCTGCCTCAGCAGGCTAACATTTCCACTACACACGAACCGTAGGATAACTCTTCGATCTCAACTGACGAACCTACCGGTCTAAAATAGCTATCGGCTCCTCCTCGTAGGTCAAATCCTTGTCCAGCTGGACAGTGCTGAAATCCAACATGTGGGATGGATCGCCTTGATACTTCCGAAGCATGGACACATGAAACACTGGATGCACTGCTGATAAACCTAGCGGCAACGCGAGTTTGTAAGCCACCTCTCCCACTCGATCAAGGATCTCATAAGGCCCGATGAACCTAGGGCTTAGCTTGCCCTTCTTCCCAAATCTCATCACGCCCTTCATGGGCGACACCCGAAGCAACACTCTCTCTCCGACCATGAATGCCACATCATGAACCTTATGGTCGGCATAAGTCTTTTGCTTAGACTGAGCTATACGAAGTCTAACCTGAATGATCCAACCTTATCCAAGGCATCCTGTATTAAATCTGTACCCAACAACCGAGCCTCCCCCGGCTCAAACCACCAATCTGGCGATCGACACTGTCTACCATATATTTCCTCATAGGGAGCCATCTGGATGCTCGAATGATAACTGTTGTTGTAGGAAAACTCCGCTAATGGCAAGAACTGATCCCAAGAACCTCCAAAGTCAATAACACAGGCGCAGAGCATATTCTCCAAAATTTAAATAGTAAGCTCGGAATGTCTATCCGTCTGAGAATGAAATGTTGTGCTCACTCGACCCGCGTACCCAACTCACATTGTACTGCCCTCCAGAAATGCAAGGTAAACTGCGCACCTCGATCAGAAATGATAGATACGGGCACACCATGAAGAGGAACGGTAGCCCGGATACAGATATCTACCAACCACTCCGAAAAATAGCAAACTGCCACAGGAATGAAGTGCGCTCACTTAGTCAGCCTATCCACAATAACCCATACTGCATCGAACTTCCTCTGAGTCTGTGGGAGTCCAACAACGAAATCCATAGTGATACGCTCCCACTTCCACTCAGGAATCTCAATCTTCTGAAGCAAACCACCAGGTCTCAGATGCTCGTACTTTACCTGCTGACAATTCAGACACCGAGCTACATATGCAACAATATCCTTCTTCATCCTCTTCCACCAATAATGCTGCCGAAAGTCTTGATATATCTTAGCGGCGCCCAGATGAATAGAATACCAGGAACTATGGGCCTCCTCTAGAATCAACTCACGAAGCCCATCCACATTTGGCACACAAACACGACCATGCATCCTCGAAACTCCATCATCTCCAACTGTAACCTGCTTGGCATCTCCATGCCACACTGTGTCCCTAAGGATAAGCGAATGAGGGTCATTATACTGTCGATCTCTGGTACGCTCAAATAATGAAGACCGAGCGACTGTACAAGCTAGAACATGGCTGAGTCAGAAATATCAAACCTCACGAACTGATTGGCCAAAGCCTGAACATCCAAAGCAAGCGGTCTCTCACCAACTGGAATATATGCAAGGCTACCCATACTGGCCGACTTCCTACTCAAAGCATCGGCCACCAGATTGGCCTTCCCGGGATGATACAAGATGGTGATATCATAGTCTTTCAATAGCTCCAACCACCTTCTCTACCTCAAATTGAGCTCCTTATGCTTGAACAAATACTGCAAACTCTTATGATCTGTGAACACCTAACACAACACGCCATATAGATAATGCCTCCAAATCTTCAGCGCGTGAATAATGCTACTAGCTCCAAGTCATGAATTGGATAATTCTTCTCGTGAATCTTCAACTGCCGTGAAGCATATGCAATAACCTTGCCATTCTGCATCAACACCGCACCAAGTCGAAACGAGATGCGTCACAATATACTGTATATGGCCCTGAACCTGTGGGCAACACCAACACCGGCGCTGTAGTCAAAGCTGTCTTGAGCTTCTGAAAGCTCGCCTCACACTCGTTCGATCATCTGAACGGGGCACCCTTCTGGGTCAACCTGATCATCGGGGCTGCTATGGATGAAAACCCCTCCACAAACCGACGGTAATAACCCGCCAAACCCAAGAAACTCCGGATCTCTGTAGCTGATGTGGGTCTAGGCCAATCCTTGACTGCCTCAATCTTCTTAGGATCCACCTAAATACCTTCTGCTGATACAACGTGACCCAAGAAGGTAATTGAACCCAACCAAAACTCACATTTCGAAAACTTCACATATAACTAGCTGTCTCTCAAAGTCTGCAGAACGATCCGAAGATGTTGCTCATGCTCCTCTCGGCTGCGGGAGTAGATCGAGATATCATCAATGGAAACAATCATAAAGGAATCCTGATAGGGCTTGAACACCCGGTTCATCAAATCCATAAATGTTGTTAGGGCATTTGTCAAGCCAAATGACATCAGTAGAAACTCATAATGCTCATATCGAGTCCAAAAAGCTATCTTAGGGATATCGAATGCCCAAATCCTCAACTGATGGTAGCCAGACCTCATGTCGATCTTTGAAAACACCTTGGCACCCTGAAGCTGATCAAATAAGTCATCAATCCTCGGCAATGGATACTTGTTCTTGATGGTGACTTTGTTCAACTGCCGATAATCTATGCACATCCTCATCGACCCATCCTTCTTCTTTACAAACAATACCGGTGCACCCCAGGGCGAGACACTAGGTCTAATAAAGCCCTTATCGAGCAAATCCTGCAACTGCTCCTTCAATTCTTTCAACTCTGGCGGGGCCATGAGGTATGGCGGAATAGAAATGGGCTGAGTGCCCAGATCCCAAAAAATGCAAAAGTCAATATCCCTGTTAGGTGGCATCCCCGACAGGTTTGTAGGAAATACCTCTAGAAACTCCTGAACAACTGGCATAGAATCCATGGAAGGAACCTCCGCACTAGAATCACGAACATAAGCCAAACACCCCTTCTCGACCATACGCCGAGCCTTCATATCAGAAATAACCCTTCTGGTAGAATGACCAGGAGTCCCTCTCCACTCTAATCGAGGCACTTTTGCAATGCTAAGGTCACGATCTTGGAGTGACAAACCAATATAGCATGATAAGGTGACAGCCAATCCATTCCCAAGATAACATCAAAATCAACCATATTGAGAAGTAGGAGATCTACGCTGGTCTCAAGACCCCCAATAATAACCACACACAAGCGATAGACACGATCTACAATAATAGAATCCCCTACTAGTGTGGACACATACATGGGAGCACTCAAAGAATCACGAGGCACAACCAAATATGAAGCAAAATAAGTAGACACATAGGAGTACGTAGATCCTGGATCAAATAGAACTGAAGCATCTCTACTACAAACCGAAACAGTACATGTGATAACAGCATCGGATGACTCAGCCTTATGCTAGGCTAGGAAAGCATAACACCGGGGCTGAGCTCCACCACCCTGAACCATGTCCCTAGGACAACCTCCTACTGGCTGGCCTCCACCTCTAGCGGCCTGGCCTCTACCTCTAACGGCCTCACCTCCACCTCTAGCGGGATGACCCTTACCTCTGGCTCCTGAACCTTACCTCTAGCTGGCTGGGCAGGCGGTGCCAGAATCATGGCACGAGAACTCTTCTGCTGCGACTGAACACCCACTAATCTCGGATAGGTCCTCCGGACATGCCCTTACTCACCACACTCAAAACATCCATCTGAATAATGCGGCTGAGGAAACTGAGACTGGCCCTGATGGGCTGGCTGACCGCGATAATAACTCTGAAGAGGAGGTGCTCTGATAGGAGCTGGCGGTACACTATAAGCTTGCTGCCCTGAAGGAGGTACATAAGGACCACGAGCCCCTGAAGCTCCATGGGATGTCTGAAGTGTTGAATGAAATGGCCTGGGATGATGGCCTCTACCAAAAGTACCCTATCCTCCAGATGAGGCCCCACTGAATCCACCGGAGTGACGAGGACTATACTCAAACCCCTGACTACTACTCTGAGCTAAAACCATCTCAATTCGTCTGGCCACATTAGCTGCATCCTGGAAAGAATTCTCGCTCCTTGTCTCCTTAGCCATCTGCAATCTAATAGGCTGAGCAAGTCCCTCAATAAACCTCCTCACCCTCTCTCTCTCTCTCTCTCTCTCTCGGTGGGAAGTATAAGAAGAGCATGACGGGCCAAATCGACAAATCTGGTCTCGTATTGAGTGACGGTCATAGAACGCTGCTGAAGGCGCTCAAACTGCATCCGATAGTCCTCTCTCTGAGTAATAGGAAGATACTTCTCCAAAAATAGATGAGAGAACTGGTCTCAAGTGAGAGCTGGTGAACCAGCTGGTCTGGCCAAACAATTATCCCTCCACCATTTCTTGGCGGAACCTAACAGACAAAAAGTAGCAAAGTCGACCCCATTGGTCACCACTATCCCCATGTTCTGTAACACCTCGTGACAACTGTCTAAATAGTCCTGGGGATCCTTTGAAGATAAACCGCCATAGGTAGTAGTGAAAAGCATGGTAAACCTGTCCAATCTCCACAAGGCCTCAGTTGACATAGTTGATCCATCGCCGATCTGTGCTACAACACCCGGCGAATCTACCCCAACTGGTTGAGCTGCTAGAGTCTGAAACTGGGATTCATCTGCTGCTAGAGTCTGAAACTGGGAGTCATCTGCTCCAGAGTATGAGTAGCGGGAGTCTGTGCTCCTCCCCCAGCCCGAGAGACGACTGGTGCTACCGGAAGCATACCGGCCTGGGTAACACTCTCCATAAGGCCCACTAAACGGACCAAAGCATCTTGAAGTACTAGGGTATCTACGAACCCCTCTGGAACCTAAGTTGGCCCTGTTGGAACAGTTTGGGTCGGAGCCTCCTCATCGAACTCTACCTGAGGCTCCGCCGCTGGTGCTGCCGTTCGAGCTCTAGGCTATGCCCTGCCCCACCTCGGCCTCTAGCACGGCCTCGGCCTAGTCCTCTGCCCCTTGTAGTTGGGGGTTTGGGCTGCTGATTAGCCGATGAAGTGGTATCTGTTCTCGCCATGTGCGAAAGAACATAATAGAGAGTTCAATTAGCATTGAGAGATCAAACCGCACGACAAAGTTGAATAGAAGTGAAATTGTTCCTAACTCTGTAGCCTCTGAGGGATAAGCACAAACGAATCCGTACCGATCTCTCAGACTCTACAAAGCTTGTTTGTGAATTGTGAGACCTAGGCAACCTAAGGCTCTGATACCAACTTGTCACGACTCGAATTTCCCACCGTCGGGACCGTGATGGCGCCTAACATCCCACTTGCTAGGCAAGCCAACGTTAGAGTTCCATTTACCTTTTTCCTTTACACTTTATAGTTTACAATGAATAAAACTAAATCAAATTGAAATGAATGTGGAAGCACATAATTTACTAGTTATCCATATGCTATTAACAAATACCGAAAACTATTACCACCCAGGAACTGGTGTCACAACCCACGAACATTCTACAAATAACTACAAGTATGGGTTTGAAAGAAAAATACATCTGTCTCAAAAGAAGATAAAACAGAAATGAGGATAACAAAGGAGGGGATGCCAGGGCCTGCGGACGCCTGCAGGACTAGCTTGGGTCTCCTGGATGAATGCCTGCAACCGACCTCTCAATCAGCCACAACCAGCTCCAAAATCTGCACAAAAAGTGCAGAGTGCAGTATCAGTACAACCGACCTCATGTACTGGTAAGAGCCGAGCCTAGCCTCGACGAGGTAGTGACGAGGCTACGGTGGGGCATATACAATATAACCTGCAACAGTATATAATAAAGCAAAAAGGAAATACAGAATGAATTGGAATACTAATTTGCAACAAAGTAACTACGGAACCCAAACATCTTGCTAGTACTCAGCTATAACCAATCCTTAAGAAAGTTACAATACTACATGAATAAATCACAGCAGAAGAAGGATACATAAAAAACATATGATGTGGCGCGCATCCCGATCCCACCATATAATCAGTAACAATATGAACATTCACCCTTATTAATACTTGTTGTGGCGTGCAACCCGATCCCACCAGTCCACCCTTATTACTCCTCAATATATCACCCTTATTCCGCCTGTTGCAGCGTGCAACCCGATCCCACATTTCCACCCTTATTACTCCTTGTTGCGGCGCGCAACCTGATTCGACCAGACAATCACTTTTCACCAAATTTCACAGACATGACCTAAATATCATAACGGACCTATACCGGGCTCCGGAACCAAAATACGGACCCGATACCAATGAGATCAACTATTAAACAATTTCTTAAAACCATTATAATTTCAGTTTAATAATTTTTATCAAAAATTTATTTCTCAAGCTAGGGACCTCGGAATTCGATTCCAGGCATACGCCCAGGTCCCACATTTTACGATAGACCCTCCGGGGCCGTCAAAACATGGGTCCGGTCCGTTTACCCAAAACATTGACCGAAGTTAACAATAATCATCTTTTCAAGCTAAAAATCATCATTTCATAAATTTTTCACATAAAGACTTTCCGGATGCATGCCCGGGCTGCGCACGCAAATCGAGGAGAGATAAAAAGAGTTTTTAAGGCCTCGAAATACGGATCCGAGTTCTAAAATAGAAGATGACCCTTTGGGTCATCACAATATTTGCTCTTTAATATACTTCAACTAAATTTGATCTCACTGGTCCTAGGTCCGATAATCTCGTCTCACCCAGTATAAGCTGCCCAAGCCATAAGCCACCTCAGACACTGCCAAAAATCTCATATAATGCCGCAATGTACCAACAAGCTACAAACTCGAATGTGATACATAAGGAAACGAACTCTGGAAAGGACTACTCATCCCGCGTAACTAATAAGACAACGAAAAAGGTGTTATGAACCTTCCTCAGAATATGGGAAACAAAACACACAAGAATAGACATGGGAAACTGTTAACTAACATCACACTGTTGCAGCGTGTAACCCAATCCAACCATGATACCCGTGGCGGCGTGCCACCCGATCCACACATAATAATCTATGAAGGACTTACTTACCGAGCTAAAATGCTCATACCTGTGAATTACTCGAATCTCAACCACAAGCACGCAGAGTGCAAAATAAAATTTCTGGGGAGACAGATAGCGCCATACGCTACAAAACTCAAGCACGACTAAGGTGCAATAAATGATCTGCATCTCGAGAGCCATCCTGATCACATAACACCATCGCTACGCAGAAGCTCAACACACATGAAATTTATCAAGCTGTTTCACAACTCACACGGCACAATATGGTATTACATTAAATAGCCAACAACGAAATAACATCCAATGTCCGAATACTCATCCATAAGGAGCGCTATGCCGAAGTGAACATATCTGGCTTGATATAGAGCCTACATTCTTATTTCAGATCCATCCACAGACCTCAAGCCGATTTTGATCGTACTGCACTGGGCCAATAACCTTCCGAGGATCCACAATAACCCTTCTTCCCATGACACACAAGAACAACAGTCGATTCGAAATAAACTTCCACAATCCACAACCAAATGAACCGGGTGTCGTTCAGGCATAAATTCTCACATGAATGATAGCACCACAATCCCCATACTTGGTTTCAATCCCTCACTCAATAAAGTGACTACATGTCACACTTATACAATCTTCCTATGGGACATGCTCCCACGACCTTCCGCACCAGCTAACAAGTCTGCACATCCATACCACCGGCCGTACAAAATGTTGTAAAGTAAATCAAAAAATCTAAAATCAGCACTCATGGCCTCTTACACAAGACACCAATCTCCGGTGACGCTAAAGACAATACATGCATACTCTAACCATCTGAATAGGATTTGATCACCGCCGCCAAAAAATAATTCTCTCTCCGTACAGTGCGATTTATTCGCTACAGTGCCTGTCCCGACGAAAATGGACGGTTATCAACCGTCCACCAGTGAAAATCCACTGGACTAGTCGTCAAAGAAGCGCCGTAACAAGGCACATGACCCCCCTAAACCATATTATCCAAACATTTCCCCAGCTGCGACTAATCAAAGGAAAGGTGAGGCGGTCACTGTAGCACGCAATCGCCTGGGAGATTCAAAAAATTCCCAATTGAATTCTGGAGCAAAAAATGATATTCCAATCCATGGAGATTCTTCTCCATCACATAATGCACATTCTCACCAAAAATCAGCCATTTCCATCGATCGAATCGACCCCAACGATCACCTGCACAAAAACAGTAACACAAAGCTCACTGGGGATGGAGTTCCTACCGGTCAAGTTGAGAATGCAGGGTACCAAAATGATCGTCCTACAAGATATCAGTCTTGCACCTTCAATTTTGTATGGGTATCAATCTACTGCTTCAATTTTGCAATCCTCAAACCCAGGTACCCAAAATTCCTCAAAAGTTCAAAAAAACGACAAATCTTAGCATGGATCAATTGAACCCAAGCCATTGATTGGAAATCCATCTTTATACTCTAAGGAACAGGTAAGCACAGTTTCAGTTCACTCTAACAGTACAATTGATCACTCTGATCAATTAAAAAGCCCAGCTATGCATCATTTGGCCGGACAAGAGGTTACGATGAACCAATTGCCTCAAAAACACTACCAAAGTACTCCTGTTACGCAAGAGATTGATCCTCAAAATCCAAACCCGGCTCTATATAGGCCAATTCCCTCGAATATCCAAATTGGCTACTCTGTTGCCTCTGTAGTGTCAGGAGCTAAACCAAATGTCAATGCCCCCCATATAGCTCAATTGGGAGTCCAATATGGAATACAAATCTCTCATGATCATCAGGATGATGTTAGTCAAGAGAATCCCCATGACCCAGCTCAAAAAACCAAGGGTCAACCTCCATCTGTTGAAATACAGAAGAATCTCAACCTGAACGATGGTCCTGCTCCTGTGGTTAATGCAATGGTTGGTAGAGATGGGGTCTCAACAGCCAATCGAAAGGTCAACACCACTACCTCAACCACTATTCCTTCACTCGTGCAACCAACAATTACCAGTGAGCCATTAGCCACCCAGCTACCTCAGAGCCAATCCAATCCAAACTCTAATCTTAAAGCTACTACCACACCCAAGATATCAGCCAATTTTAATAAGCCTACCAATACCAAAAAACCTCCAAAACCTTTTGCAACAAACAATCACCCATCCACCCAGCCTGGTAATCAGGCTACATCAACTACTAACCCCAACCCACAGCCTAGCAATCCTTCCAATCAAAACAAACCTACAGGTAACTCACCACCACCACCTCCCACTATTACCCATTCCTATGTCACAAGACTCAGAGCTAGGCATGAATCTGAGATCAAACCAATAGCATTTACCCCCCCCCCCCCCCCAAAGATA